>NC_142930.1:92274986-92322486 GCF_046866305.1 Octopus bimaculoides | reverse complement strand
GTATGTGTTCCACAGATATGCGTATGTATATGCTTTTTTATATCTCTGACGTCTATATGCGCGTGCCATTTAGATATATGCATGGGTTTGCTACTCCTTTGAATTGGAGGCTAGTCGTGTAGAGATGGAGGTAAATATATGTATACGTTTGGCACTGTTTACAGTGTGTGTGTATATGAATGTATATGACATGTCTATATTGTTTTTGCTATTATTTGTCATTCTGTATGTTTCATTGTCGTGTGTCTTGACTCTTGTGTGTCGGAACGGATGTAATATGTATGATTATACGCATGTATCTATTCTGTTTGCGTGTACTTTGTACGCCTACGAGTGTGACAAGATGTTTTTTTTTTTTTACTTAACTTGAAGATGAGAAGTCGTGATACATTCATCAGGGCTAAACTAAGCACGAGTTGTGTAAACATTCGCAGCGGAAGTGACGTAAGACAGGTGACTTTTCGTCGAGACGAATTTCTTTAAAGTTTTGAGTAAAAGTGTTGCAAATTATCCAAATTATAGTGAAAAACATTGGGTGAAAAGTAATCTGAAGATACGATCACTGATGGTGTATTTATGCAGATAAAATCCTAGTTCATCTGATGGTATGGTATGGGAAGGAAAATGGTTGCAGTAGAAGCAAAAGAAAATATCAAATTTAGATTAGGCGAAATTGTTAGTGTATTACCTTCAGATGTATACGTCACTTAATTATAGCCGTATAAAGTACATGCTAAAGGAAGTAGGGTAAGGTGAAGTTTCTAAACCGCCAAATTTGATGAAATTTTGTAAAACGAGAATGCAGTCATTATGACGGAATGATAAGGAAAATAGACTTGACTTTTAAAGTGACTAAAAGTTGGGGAAGATTAAGTGAAAGTGGAATGTGATGAAAATTTGGAGAGCATAATTATTGTAAAAAAAAGACGGAAAGTAAGCTGGTGGTAGATGACGAGATAGGGCTGTTATGGCTGTTGGACTTGTATATTTAGGAGCGAAGGTGCATGAAGTGACGAATGAAGTTGGTTGATGCGGATGCATGAGAGAAGAGGAATCTACTGGCAGTAGAAGACATGAATATATGTTTATATGTCATGGCACTATATAAAAACCAGGTCCACATGTAATTAAGTAAGAGAAAATCAAGAATATAGCCTAACTAATTAAATGTTTCCTCCTTCACATCATTCATTGCACCTAGTTTCAAGGAAAGGAAAGAAAAAGTGGTGAGATCAGATTTCAAAGACTCGATAACTTACGGAAGACTGGACAAAAAGCCAATATATTTGCGGATACGTTTGTCATTAAAGAACTATGTGATACATACTTAGTACGTGGTATTAAGACATGGGAGATAATATTCTGTGAAGTACGCGAATGTTATATTACAGATTTTTGCACTCCCGTGTAAAAAAATCATAGTGTTAGTATATATTTCCCTTAAGCTTCCAACATAGACGAATATATGGATTTCATCCTTCCACACAAGACTATAATCTATAGTGCATGGTCCCGTAAATCGATGCGAAGCGATGGTACCATTGTTTCGATAAAAAGCTTCAGTTACACCGACTTGTTTGTGCTCAACCCCATCGATATGCATCTGGGACTTGTGCCTTCTACTAGTGGCCTGTATTAATTAATTTCTTATCAGTGAATCTGGAGAAAGGAAACAAAATAGTAACCCGTTGTATACATACGTGTAAGCAACATGCGTAAAAGAGGCCGATTTGACCGACTAAACTCCACAATACATTACACAAACAAAGCTGCAACCTAATAACAGAAACAAATATAAAACCAACACAATAATAGATTATGTTTTTATTGATCACAAATTTAATAAATTACATTTTCCCCATTAGTCGTTATGATAACCATGACTTGAAATCTATTTATTATGATAACAAAACAATCTACTTTTGCTATATTCCTCTATTATATGAAATTCAAGCTCAAAAATATCCTACTGTAGTGATTCTCAGTTTAGATTTTAAAACGAAAAATTAAAACCGTTTGGTCTTCTATTGTAGAACACTAAATAATTGGGTTTATGCCAGCATATTTAAAATTAGTATGTTACTGACACATTCATTTTAGTTAGAAGGCAAGGAATGTTGGTATGTAAAGATGTGAGAATTTCAACTCAAAGTAAAAACGGAATTCTCTCGATATACTAGGATATCTGTATCTAGAATATTTTCTTAAACGAGTAAAATAGATCGTAATCGCAAAGTCGAACTGTAGGAACAATACGAACTATTGTTAATGATTCGACTAGCTAAACTGTTGATTGGCATTCTATAGTATTATCGATAAATGTAACATTCTTGAAGATAGATCACACATACACACACGCAGTTAGTTGCAAATATACACCAACGGCTATCAATCATTCAGGCACACCTGCATCTGAACATGTGAAATTATTAATGCAGATGTTGCTGCCATTTAATTCGATAAAATATTAAATGTGTGAAGTGATGTGTGAATGTATGTGTTACAATACTGGCCTATTTTACGGAAACATTTTACATCTAAAATTATCAGTTTTATTGAAGGCGGCATTGCTTTTGTTTTGGCCAACTAAATGAATTCTATATTTCACACTACAGACATACGCATTCACAGGCGCACAAAACACACATACGCAGGGACGTATGGAAGTATGTATGCATATATGTGTGAATATATATACATTCATACATATACATACAGATATATATATATACATATATATAAATATATATATTTATATACATACACATACATACACATATATATATATACAGAGATGCCTATAATAGGACATCTAACCCGCTAGAAAGAGCAGCAAAAAACTCTATACCACAAAAATAGGGATAATTTCGAAAGAGAATGAAAAATAAAAACTTTTACCAGTCTATACTCTGTACCATGGTTTCAAGTTATTTAGCAAGATAAAAATATATCTTACTTGGGTAATTTTCTTCAGCAGAGTACCGCGAACACGCGAGTAAACACGAGTCATAGGGAAACACGACACGCGTAAATTTTTTTTGCTGCCCTATGATTTAATAATGATAATATATTTTTTGGCTAATTTCTGAGGGAAAATTGGCATTTATTTTATATTTACTGCCGATAAGATATTTTTATCTTGCTAAATAACTTGAAACCATGGTACAGAGTATAGACTGGTAATTTTTTTTATTTTTCATTCTCTTTCGAAATTATCCCTATTTTTGGCGGTATAGAATTTTTTGCTGCTCTTTCTAGCGGGTTAGATGTTCTATTATAGGCATCCCTGTATTTTAATGAATAATATATATATAGTCTACTGAATAATTTTTATTCTCGCTGGACCACTGGCGTTAAATTAAATTTCTAAAATTTTTTTGCTTCCCTATGATTTATTAATGATAATATATTTTTTGGCTAATTTCTGAAGGAAAATCGGCATTTATTTTATATTTACTGCCGATAAGTTAAAGCGCACATGCGCGGTATAGTTTGAAAAATTAAGCGTGTAAACGCGGGTCGTGTTTCCCTATGACTCGTGTTTACTCGCTTGTTCGTGGTACTCTGCTGAAGAAAGTTTCCCAAGTAAGATATATTTCCATCTTGCTAAATAACTTGAAACCATGGTACAGAGTATAGACTGGTAAAAGTTTTTATTTTTCATTCTCTTTCGAAATTATCCCTATTTTTGTGGTATAGTATTTTTTGCTGCTCTTTCTAGCGGGTTAGATGTCCTATTATAGGTATCTCTGTATTTTTAATGAATAATATATATATAGTCTATTGACTAATTTTTATTCCCGCTGGACCACTGGTGGTAAATTAAATTTCTAAAATTTTTTGGCTGCCCTATGATTTATTAATTACACATATATATATATGTATATAGTCTTTATATCTATCTATCTATCTATCTATCTATCTATCTATCTATCTATCTATCTATCTATCTATCTATCTATCTA
The DNA here is from genome assembly GCF_046866305.1 of Octopus bimaculoides. Taxonomy (NCBI): domain Eukaryota; kingdom Metazoa; phylum Mollusca; class Cephalopoda; order Octopoda; family Octopodidae; genus Octopus; species Octopus bimaculoides. The sequence goes on along the minus strand of NC_142930.1, from coordinate 92,318,521 downwards.
TCCATCCATCTATCTATCTATCTATCTATCTATCTATCTATCTATCTATCTATCTATCTATTTATCTATCTATCTATCTATCTATCTATCTTTCCATCTCCATCTATCTGTCAATCTATCTGCGTGTTTGTCTGTCTGTCAATTTATCTGAATTTATAGCAATTTAGATAGCTAAATGTAATGTCTGTGTGCAATATGTTAGCTTTTACTGCTATATTTTTCCTTTTATCAAATCTAGCGATTAATATTATTTTCATTTGCTTACTAACCATTGTGTATATATATATATATATATATATATATATATATATATATATATATATATATATGTATGTATGTATGTATGTATGTATACTACATATGTGGGAAATTCTGTCTGAAGGTGTGTTTGTGGAGTTGTTAGCTAACTCCTCCTCTATCGTTTTATCTGGCGGTGATAATGCTAGCTTTTTTTATTAAATTTGTTATAGGCCTGTGGCCTGGCCTTGGTGTAATTATTGATGATGCTGTTATGTAGCAGTCATGAATATATGCTGTTTTCTGCTAGGTATACATTCTTGGTTTTATCGCAAAAAGTGCATCTTTGGGGAACTTTTTATGTATTTGATATCATTTTTCAGTTTCTGTTGGAAAGTGTTAAAAGACTTTCGAAATTCTATTCTGTTCATGAGCTTCAGTAGATCCGCTTCGAAGTTTTCCAAGCCTTTGATTTTGCAGGGAATTTCTTAGATTTAATACCGTAGAATATATTCTCTGTAGTGTCCTCTTACATGTTGTAAAAGAAAGCTTTCCATTTCATGCCCTTAATAAGGTCTGTAATTTTCTCCAAAAGTTTCTTAGAGTATAGTTCCCTTGATGGTATAGGTATGTTTTTCATAGAATAATCGGTGTAGTAGACGTCCATATTGAATTCTTCTGCGGGGGGGAGTCCTCAACCGATTTCTGGCGATTTTCCAAAATAGGCAGTATTAGCCCTTACGGATAATACACACACAAACACACACACACACACACGCACACACACACACACACACACACACACACAGACACACACACAGACACACACACATACACACACACACACACACTTATATAATAAGGGATAATATCTATCCAATATACTGCCGGAAAGAATACCCAATTATTATTACAATAGTGTTTTTACCAAGTGCATTAAATGGGTGCGGGTAAAAGGCAATTTTACCCTTAATTCATATAGCAATAACAAAATGGAAGGTAAAATGTGTTATTCACCAACTTGCAGACATTGTTTTATGTCAATTTACCTGTTTATTTTTTAACTAAAAGGACAATAAAAGCAATATACAAACACATGTGAGGTATTATGTCATATCAGTAATTAAAAAGGACATCTAGTGACCGGAGATGAGAAAATGTCTTACAGCTGTTTCAGTCTAGTATACATAAATAAACATAAATAAATATATTTATATTTATTTTTATTTATGTATATCTATATATGTTGAACTATGCATATATATGTGAGTTTTTATGATTTTTTACATGTTTATATTTGGATATTGTAAATTAACTTCAAGAACTTTATAAAATCTCTGAAGAGGCCTAGAGAATCATACATGTACCTCTATTTCATCCATTTCATCTATCAATTACTACAGCCTACTTGAGCTATATAGAGAGAATGAGGCATATCAAACCTAGACTGAAACAACTGTAAGACATTGTCCCATCTTCGGTCACTAGATGTCCTTTTTAGTTACTGATATGACATAATATGTCACATGTGTTTGTAAATTGTTTTTATTGACCTCTTAGTTGAAAAATAAACAGGTAAATTGACATAAGACAATGTCTGCAAGTTGATGAATACCATATATTCCCCCTCCATTTTCTTATTGGTATATATATAAAATATAAACCTATATGTATATACACACACACACACACACACACACAATATATGTATATATATATATATATATATATATATATATATATATATATATATATATATATATATATATATATATATATATATATATATATATATATATATACATACATATATGCATACACACACGCACACACGATTTCACGCGCAAACACACATAAATGTGTGTGCGTGTGCGTGTGCGTGTCTGTATACACTGATTAGTTTATTTCCTCTCCATTACATTTTAAGTAATTTGTTTGGAAATAAGCGAATACTTATGTTATTTTTATTAATTGGTGATGATTGTGTTGAAACCTAGAGTATTCAAACAGGAGCATACACACAACATTTTGAAATGGGGCATCTTGAGAGAAGGATGTCGCTGATAATATATTAAATAAAAAGCCAATTAGCCAACACATTTTGTTCATGACCAAACTAAAAATATCATTTGAATTAATTTTGAAAACATTTGTTATCTACGGATGACTTATTTCTTTGGTAATTGGCAGATAATAATTTCTCATTCACATATAGGTTGTCTGAATTATACTTCTCTACATTATTAGTGTTTAACGCCATAACTATCAATATTCATGCTTATATACACATTTAAATACACATCCCTAACAAATAAATTCGTTTGCTAACAAAATGTAGAGACGCTTCTTAATCGCACGGATGAATTGCGAGAAATAGCCGCCAAACTTCTCTCAACTGATAAACTGAGCCTCCTCTACGTTATGTATAACCGGATAAACAATGCTTGAATAATAGAAGGGGTGATCTTCATTGAGATATTTTGCTTATAAACGTCTCCTCAGGTCTTCCTTCTAGCTAAACATTTGTTCCAAGATCCAACACATCAAATTGTTAGTATCACATTGCGAATAAAATAATTTCACTCCATTGTAGATTACTTTTGACTGATATCCCATTTCAAGTTTAACAGTAGTACGCCCTAAGTTTAAATATAAGGAACGCATATCAAATTAAAACCATTTTAAAATCATTTTTCTGTTTATATAATATATTATGCCCTGTAATATTATCTTTGAAAATAATTGCGAATGGAATTGTGCTAGGAGAGTGCCATTTATTGTAAGGTAGCCGTTTTAAAAGAAGACTTTCTTGTTATGTAGAAATAGATCAAACCGTACAAAATGTAACTATGTACATCGTTGATCATTTTGCAAAAGAAATGAATACGAAATCTTTCTCAAATCACATCTCATCGCCTTAAATAGGGAATCTATTAATAATATATAATATATAAAACAGCGGTGGCATATCTGTTGTTGGTATGCACTCCAACCTTTGAGGTGGGGTTAAATAATTCTGTACAGAAAGCGATACGCAATTCTCTGGTCATGTTGGAACATCACTTTAAGCATATAGCCAATTATTTATAACAATTCCGCCTTTCAAACGTTCTAATTCTATCAGCCTCTCGGGGATGAAATAAGATATTCAGGAAGTTGTGCTTTGAACTGAGAATGTAAATGCACGTAACGAAATAAGTAATCGATTCTGGTACACACCGCTTTTAGCATCAATAAAAACCTAAACAACAATGAATATAAAATAAAATTGACAATGACAAGCTGATGTTTTAGACTTGCCAAATTTTCACAAATTATTATTGAGTTATTCGTATGTAGTAAGTTTCTTGAAGTAGTGATGACAAGCTGTTCAGCAAAAACATATTTATCTGGGTACAATACATTTATTAGCTGCCATACATCTGAATGCCATGACTGTATCCTCTAAGCATTTAACAGAGCAACGACATTGATAAATAACAAAGCAATAATAGGAACATCGACTCTAGCAAGTCTATAAAGCCAACACATCAATCTAGTGTCACAAAACCTATAATAATATATCGTAAAGGTCAAGTCACTTATACACGATTATACTACAGTCTGCTTCAGTAGCAACACACGCACGCATACAAAAGCTAACATACACGTATGTTCACCGATAAATACAAAACATCGAAATATTCACATTCATAAACTCTCTTTAAAAACCATTCCTGTTAATTTCTAGAACTTACTATTAGACGAATTGATTATTTCCTGAAGAACATTCTCTCCAAACCATAATTATTGAATTTTAGTCTCCTTGTGCAGCACTGATGCACAAATTCTCTCACTCATTGCCAAATAAAATTTTCCAGTTGAGTGAAGAATATCTAAAAATATTTTCCTATTGTCTGAAGCAAATCACTCTTTTCAAAGTTGAAATAATGTAAAAGAGCTGAGTGGAAAATATTCACTGTTAACAGCGCATATATATTTGTTCAAATTCTGTCTTGCTTAAGGGTACTTTTTCAGATATTATAAAGGAAAGATGGTAGGAAGTCAGAATTATTATTGTTGTTAGATAGCCCTGATCGAGGATTAAGTTTCAGTTTTATGTTACCACATTTAAATATATCAAATTCTGTATTTCTCAACGTGCACTTCCTTTTAAAAATCTTCATTTTGTTATCAAAGAAATTTAGCTCCTATTTTAGCACATTTACTAACTTCATACATAATTTAATCATTGGCTGCAACAATATGCAATACATGCAATCTTATATCATGAAACCGAAACTAATGTCATATGTTGTGTTCCTGCTGTATAAATACAGTGAGTGCATTTGTTGTTCATACTTTTATTGCTATTATCATGGTCGTTACTTATCGTGAAACAATTTCCATATTATTTGATTAAATATCACAAAACCTTATTCACAACTAATTATTATCGATACTGTATGGTAATGAGACACTATGCTGTTTTACTGAGATCATCTCACTTCATATAAAATATTTTAGATCTTACATTGCTTTAAAGTTCTAATATTATATATACGGAAATATATTGATACAGTGTCTAAGTATATTTGCTGGTAACAGCGCAATATAGTATTTAAGCCGACAATGCTTGATGTCGAAATATGGGATCCGGTGCCCATCTTCTGAATGCACAATAATACCTCTACTTTCAATAAAACATGAGATTTTCATTGAGAAATTTGCTTAAAAGCAATATTGGTGCGCACAAATCATTATTCGTAGTAACACATATTATTGGGAAAGTACATCAACAGCTTCTCAGCTGAATAATGATAGACGTGAAGACATCATTGATGCCAATATGAGTTGATGCTTGTGAATGATTATCATCAAACAGTCTAATCTTTGTCGCTCGGATATCAGATGCTATCGGTGTTGTTTTATATCGTTTGAGGCTGGTGACTTTGAGTTAACTTTAAGTTGAATATCTGGTCTCAAATATTTCAAATATTTCTTCTTCTTCTTCTTCTTCTTCTTCTTCTTCTTCTTCTTCTTCTTCTTCTTCTTCTTCTTCTTCTTCTTTTTCTTCTTCTTCTTCTTCTTCTTCTTCTTCTTCTTCTTCTTCCTTCTTCTTCTTCTTCTTCTTCTTCTTCTTCTTCTTCTCCTTCTTCTTCTTCTTCTTCTTCTTCTTCTTCTTCTTTTTCTCCTCCTCCTCCTCTTCCCTAGCCAGATGTATATATATTTGTGCGTGTGAGTTTGTGCATATAAACATACATACATAAATTTCATATAATATAACATATATATATATATATATAAGCAATGTTAATTCTCTAAATGAAGTATTAACAGTAACTGCACGATAAAGTGAAGTATATTGCCACTTAAGTGTGGCTGACCCCTAGGGGTGGATGTTACTGTTGCTTTTAGCCCCAGGACGACATCTCCTCCAGCTGGCTTATCGACACACTACTGTGTCCTGTTTGCCAAGGGAAGTTATATATAACTTATAAAACTTCCCTTGGCAAACAGGACACAGTAGTGTGTCGATAAGCCAGCTGGAGAAGATGTCCTCCTGGGGCTAAAAGCAACAGTAACATCCACCCCTAGGGGTCAGCCACACTTAAGTGGCAATATACTTCATTATATAATATATATATATATATATATATATATATATATATATATATATATATATATATATATATGTATATATATACACACACACCTGAATTCATGCAAAAACACTTACACACACACACACACACACACACACACACACAGAGGCAAAGATCGTCGGAGAAAAGCTACTATATTTCAAATTTTGTCTTTTATATTACCTTGATTCATATGTCAGAAGATGAAGTTTTAATTCCTGTGAATTTATTTGATTAATTTTCTTTCTATTCACATCTGTTACAAATGCTAGATCTGAGAATCATTGATTATGTTGCATAATTATCACATTTAAATATTACAGCTGAATGTTTAATTCAAAACGGAGACCTTTTCTTTAGACTTGCTTAGTATTTAGCGCTGCACGCTCCCTAACCTTCTACATAACACTGTTTTACCATTCACTTTTGTATTGCTTACGGTATCACCATGGCCATTTCCATGTTGTTAAGACTTTTCCTTTCAAATCTCATGAATTATTCCTCGGTATCTGGGAAGGTCTCTAATAGAATAGTCTCTGTCTTCCCATATTTGTTATCAATTAAATTGGGTTGGTGTTTGCTTGACTGTCTTTGGGAGATTTCGGACGAAAGATCTGGTTTGAGAAAAATCAATACACTAATGTCTTCATTCGCAGCTAAAGTTTCATTAAAGATATGGTTTCTTCTTTCTTACACAAATCGTGTGCTTACAGAAATTATTATGGATGATATTCTGACAAATTTGTCAAGCGATTAGCAATATTCAGGCTCCGACAAACTCTTAATTAATGGAATTATAAACTATTAAGGGAATTTATTTCATTACCATTTACATTGAGACATTAAATATAGTAAAGTAAACGTCGTTTTTGCTGTTGTTTAGCTGCTTGTACAAACATTCTCAGCCCATTGAGTACACATATAATACCAGCTCTTCATTCCTTGTTCTCTAGGGACGAAGTTTTTCTGACTAAATTCACTAGTTGTCTCCTTTATTTTATGAATGGAATTCAGTGTGAATGGAGGGCATAGTGCTGAGTATTTATACAAGTCCAAGTGATCACGAGGGGTCTGAAGCTTTAATTATAGTCAGTACGATCATTGGCTTTCCAAAACTGTATTGCATGCATTGCGTATAAGTTTATGGAAAATACTAAAAAATCAGAAACTGACATCTATTGTGCATCATGAATGCTGTTTGTGTTTCAGATTGGTTATAACATTTACTCAGCACCATACGATGTTGTATTTTCGTTACTGGCCATTTTCCTATGTGTGCCAGAAGGAATATTAATATATGAGCCCGTGTGTGTCTACATTTATTTCCCTAATGATGATTACATACATAGGATTGTGTGTAAATGTGAGAAATGTTATCTATCATTCTATCAATCAACCAGTATAAATGCATGCATAGAGCGAGTAAGATGTTCGCATCCCAAATATGAGATCACAGGTTCGATACCACTACACAATATATTGGACATATGCCTAGTATCATAGAGATATGTCGACCAAAGCGTTATAAGTACAATCGAGATTAAACTTTCTGAAAGCTTGTCTATAACTATCTCTAATTTGAATTGTCATACGTCCTGCCTCACTCTGTTTCTGCGAGAAATTTACATTAACGTGACGCGCATGTATCCATGTATGTATATTTGTATGGGAGCAGTAATGCGTGAGTAAATACCTCTGTATGTATGTATGTATGTACGTATGTATGCATGTATGTATGTCTCTTACTGTTTTAAATTGTTTTCTTAGCAGCATTCAATCCGGTCACTAACCGATTGGCGAAAACTTTGTTCAAGGTGTAAGTAAAATATTTTTCTTAGGATTTCTAGTTATTGCAACTGCATGATGCATGCACAAATGCTTGTGGGCATTTATGCCTGCGTGCGGAAAAAACTTGGCTTCGACTAGTAGTTGTGTGAGTCACGCTGAAACACAAAGGCGAATGGTTCATTGCTGTTTGTGTTAGTGCATTTTTGTGTATCCCGCATGTGAATGTAATTATGTGTAAATTCATGTATGTATGTATCAAATTATATTGATATATGTATACAGATTAATGCATTTATCTGCTCACAAGTATTTGCAAGAATAGATGCAATTTGATTTATACATCAGAATGTCGTAATTTAGGAAGGTGGGCGTAAAAATATTGAACGTTTATGCAGCTTGTTGTGAGGGTAAAAATGCTCACTTCTCAATCACGTTTGCTGTTACTGCGAAACATCGTGAGCAAGTTAGACTAAACTCACAAGTCACGTCAAATATTGTGAATGCAATTAGGTAGAGGTAAACTATGGGGAAGCCCATCAAATTGACTGAATTTGCAATGGAAAGGTTTAGCCTTTACACACACGTCATCACATTGATTCTATCACTCTAAGGTATTAGTGATACCTGACGTTCTTGTTGTGTGACGACAATAAGCAATTGGCAAGCCTTCATTGAAAATAATATATTTTGAATTTTCCGTATGGCAATAAAATTCCGATTCCCGTTTACCATTGCCAAATCGGTTGATATTTACCAGGCAGATAGGTGGACTCGTGTTTGTGAAACGTCACACAAAGGGTAATCCATTATGACCCAGGGCATCACATTACATGTTACACAGGATCGAAGAGTATGAAGCTGTACATAGTGACCTGCACCATGACGAGATTCGTGGTCTCTCTGTGTCATAGATTCTACGACCGCATGTGCCAGTCAAGCATTGAGCAGTATAAACATATATTCATCTATATATGAAGCAGCAAATGTATACCAATGTATACATTGGTGTATGCGTGTATGTGCATAATCATGTCCTAGGTTAATTATTTTATATCTTCGTCGAGTAATGAAAAACCTCGTATCCAACACTGAAATCGTTTTGATTCTAATTTAAGCAATATCGATTTCATTGACCTGTACGTATGTATCATGTATACATTTCATGTCTATATCTTTATCTCTGCGTGTTGTTTGTCTGTCTGTTGTGTCTATGTGTGTGTCTGTATTGTGTCTTTGTATATATATATATATATATATATATATATATATATATATACACATACATGCATCTCTTTTATTCTTTTACTTGTTTCGGTCATTTGACTGCTGTAATGCTGGAGCACCGCATTTAGTCGAGCGAATCGACCCCGGGACTTATTCTTTGTAAGCCTAGTACTTATTCTATAGGTTCATTTTGCCGAACCGCTAAGTGACGGGTCCATAAACACACCAGCGTCGGTTCTTATGTAATGCTAGGGGGACAAACACAGACACTAACACACGCACACACACACACACACACACACACGTATATGCATACACATATATACAACGGACTTCTTTCAGTTTCCGTCTACCAAATCAACTCACAAGGCTTTGGTCGGCCCGAGGCTATAGTAGACACTTGCCCAAGATACCACGCAGTGGGACTGAACCCAGAACCATGTGGTTGGTAAGCAAGCTACTTACCACACAGCTACTCCTGCGCCTATGTATGTATATGCATTTCTTTGTGTGTATATATATATATATATATACACATACATACAAGAGGTGATGGGAGAATTTATCGTCACTCTACATTTTTAATATCATGCATACGCATTCTTTATTTTTGATTTTGTCGACTACCAGTATAGTAGGGCCAACTAGACACCTTCTGTTAGAATAAACAGCACCATGACGCATTCACTCTGCTAAAAATTTGGAAATGCCGTAGTGTCCTGCTTGGTTTACGCGGCGGAAGCTCCAATACGAACATTTCAGGATGTTTGCGTGTCAATCTCATACAGCGTAATCTGAGGACATGTTTCGAGATTGATAAAATCAAACATTTAGTCAACATCATGGTGTTTGGAGTGATCACTAGCGATGGCAACGTTATCCCTCCGTTCATCGTCCCACTCATCCTCAAACTCAACACAAAGGCCGACATCAATTGCCTGGAGGTGGTAGTGCTGCCCTGGGTCAAGAGGGTGGCTACTGGAAGACCCTATATCAGGCAATCTCTGCGACTACATCACACCTAACATCTGGCCACCTAACTCGCCAGACTTCACCCCCTGTTGATTATTATTTGTGGGGCGCAGTTGAGCGACAGACCAACAAAACTCCGTGTAACACCAAAGATGAACTGAAATGAAAGATTATGGCAACATTCACCAACATAAACAAGAAGAACGTCCAGAGGAGTTGTAGGAGATTGTGGACGCTGTGGTTGAAGCCAATGGTGATTTTATTGAATAAATTTACTCTTTAATATTTCAAGATACTTTTTATGTAATTTTGGTAAATATATATATATATCTATTAAAATGAGTTGACAGCGTTATTTTCATTTTTGCGTAATTTAGACGACACTTTATTCACGCACCTTGAACATATATATATATATATATATATTAAATGAATTCTTTTATTTCAAACATATGTTTCGAAGATTACAAATTATACCTTCCATAGGAATAGGTGATGTTGATAAGGATGTAATCTTCTCTTCAGGGAAATGCATGGGGACCAGCTTAACGGTAAGACATTTTAACCGGTTAAAATATCTTACGGTTAAGCAGGTTCCCATGCATTTCCCTGAAGAGAAGATTACATCCTTATCAACATTACCTATTTCTATGGAAGTTATAATTTGTAATGTTCGAAACATATGTTGGAAATAAAAGAATTCATTTAACATATGCGTTTTACTCCATTTACTAAATTTATATATTTACTCAAGTACCCGAAATAACAAGGAGTTTCTACCTCATAAACAGGAGTTACACCACAGTCATTTTGTGATTTTGCTACCCTGGTATCTATTAACCAATTTATTTTGTCCGAGTTAATTATTAATTTAGAGAAAATAAATACATATAATAATAATAATAATAATAATAATAATAATAATAATAATAATAATAATAATAATATCTATATATCTATATATATCTATATCTATCTATCTATCTATCTATCTATCTATCTATCTATCTATCTATCTATATATATATATATATATATATATATATATATATATATATATATATATATATATATATATATATATATATATATATATATGCATTTTACAAGCTAAATTTCAAGCGTGTCCTGGTCTCATTTCTGACGTGGGCTTGTAATTTCTTAATTAGTCGAAACCTCTCTAACTTCGCAAAGCCTTCTGATGTTGCTAGTGGAATAATCAATTCCTGAATAATTAGTGTCAAAATCTAAAGTATTGCATATTCTATGCAGATTTCGCATTAGTTAGATGTTTCGGTTTATTTCAACATTAACTCTATGTAAACGTCTGATGGACAACAAATTACAATTATGCGCACATTTTATTTTCCTTCTCCCACTTCATTATGAGTGGTCTGCTAATATCCCTTCATTCTACAGAGATTTTAACCAGATCATTGAGACATTATTCATTGTTTTATCGATGATATTGTTTTTGATGTTCACGACATTGCATTCTCTATGATTTTGGCTACTAGATAAGAGTTGCTAAATATTGAATTTTGGGCTTATACTAACTAATGTTTGGTTATGATTTGCCGTATTTTCAATTCTTAAAACTACACATACTGCACCGGTCTCGGCGTCGTTATTTAACTTGCATATCCAGCATGAATTCGGTTGTTTTGATGCCTACATTAAACAAGCATACACTTCAAAAGAAATGTAATAAAGATTAACGCTGACAATTATGAAATGCATTTCTGTTCAATGTGGAAATTTCTGACAGCATAATCATACATGAACTTCTCATTTACTTTCTTTGATATTGTAGTATACCTTTGCAAAAAATCTCAGTTCTTATTCCTAATCATAAGTCAAGGAATGACTTCAGAGGGTTTACTTTCGAAAACACCTTCATGCATTGACCTAAATTAGGATTATTTTTTCTACGTATGAATTTAATAATTTGTGGTTATTACGTCTGTGTATGGAAGTTATTTATGCATGTATGTACTTATGATCGTTCCTCTTGACATATTTCTACTCTATATCTGTTTCTGTATTATTTTTCTCTTTCATATTTCAAATACATCGCTAGCACAATGTTGTTCACTAACGCAGGAAAAAGTCATTCATAAGATTATACAGAATGTTACCTCGGTAGTAATGTACTAATACCTATGTGCAGGACTATAAACATTACAGAAAAAAATTACAATATTAACATCATACAGAAGACTACTGAGTGTGATGAAAAATATGTTTTCACCGTACGAAGATCAAGAACGACAAATATATACTCAGCGTTTCATATTGCGAATGTAAGTATCTGTTGATATGAGATGGTATCAAAAGGTTCCCAGACTAGTTACGTTTAAGGAAAAATAACTTATTTATCTAAGTTTTTACATCATCTCCTTCGAAATAGTTATCATGCGCAGCAATACATTGGTGCCACCGTTCCTGAAACTTTTGAAATCCAGCTTGAAAGTCATTTTCCGTGGGCACGTCGAGTGCCTTCTGCGATTCGCTTTGGACCTCGACAATGGTGTTAAAACGGCGAAGTTTGAGCTGCGTTTTCCTCTTGGAGAAGAGATGGAAGTCTGCAGGGGCTACATCTGGCGAATAGGGAGTGTCGTAAGTGATACACTGTTGTTTTGGGCGAGAAAGGCACAAGTAAAAAGAGCTCGGTGAAGTATGTAATTCTTCGCGCTCCACTGATCGGGTCGCTTTCGCCGAATGCTCGACGTTTCAAAACGTCGTATTAGAGCTCTCAATCGACGGTCTGGTCTCGGGGGACGAATACTCGATGTAAAATACCACATTTTTGACGGTGACGCTCGTGGCAGATCTTTCAAATCGCTTATCATCTTTCAGGGACGTTCTTCTGCCTTTTAAGCGCCTGTCCCCCGGGAAACAGTGCGTGCGGCTCATTGCTTCGTCACCGAAAGCATATATATATATATATATATATATATATATATATATATATATATATATATATATATATATAAATATATGTATATATATATATATCCATGTATGTACATATATCTATCTATCTATATGTATATATATATGTATATGTATATACATTTTCCTGTTGCTACTGTGCGTGTGATTGTGTGTCTCTAAGTATAAGTGACCTGATAACAATGACATTTCATGTGTCACTATTGGCATAAAACAGCAAACTCTTTAGAGATATGTAATTGTATTACTCTCTAAGAAAGTGCGCGTGATATACTTTTGTTCTTAGTTGCCATTGCTCCGCTTATCAAATTCTAACCATGTTAGCATATATAAAATGCATGATGAGTGTTGATTTCTGAATGAACATGAAATCAACATCTTTCTGTACCTGGATCCAATTTCATTCAAAGAGTGATTGGAACTTTTCTGAGTTTTGAGAATGTTTTCATAATTTTGTATCTGATACTACACATAGTCTTCACTTCCTTCTTATATTGTTTTGATTTTGCTTTGTTTTTGTGTTTTTCATTTGTATGTAATCTTATAGATACATTTCATTCTAGTTATCTGTATACGTGATATAAATCCGCGTTGACTTAATATTGTAGCACCTCAAGAAAACAAAGCCAAGCCCACAGAAAATATAACGAAAGCTTACAGTTGCATTCCTATTTATCGATATATGGATCAATAAACAAATTCTGTAATGCACACGGTCACTTCAGCTACGAAACCCCGTCACCTATTTCTTTTACAGAATGAAGCATGTTTCCTATTTCACAGCCACTTATCTGACTTCTCTTTCTCAATGTTAATCATCTTTCTTCTGCTCGGTCAGATTCAGGTCCATCCAACCAGTTTGATGTTGTCGCTATTATTGATCAGATATGAATGCGAATATCCTATAAAGTGAACTTTGTATGGAATTCTTTCTTCTCATTCTAATCTGAGGCCGGATTTCATTGGTTGATGGATCTTTATCTACCTTGGATGATTTTAACTGGATTGGCCCTTGTAACATTAACTCCGGCATGCTTAAGCACCAACCAATCGCATTTTCTATCTTTCTTATAGTAATCACAATATATCTTGTCAACTGTTGATCATTAATGCGACATATATCCGTTTGCATATCTGTATGTCCATAGTTATAATATATCTGCATGTGTATACCTACTTATGCATTACTCTTTCTCTTCGCCTGTTTAACTCTTCTCACTTCCCCTCTCTCTCTCTCTATGTATAATCACATAAACATATACCTATATACATACATACATACTACATACATACATACATACATACATACATACATACATACATACATACATACATACATATATATATATATATATATATATATATATATATATATATATATATATATATATATATATATATACGTACATATATATACATATACATATATATACATACACATATATATACATACACATATAAAGAAACAATTGGAGAAATGAAGAGATATACTTTTCTACGCTGCATGATAATTCTGAGAACGGAAGGTATACATACAGACCCACACACTTTCTCTCCCTCCTTCACAAATTCACAAAGACACACACACACACACACACACATACACACACACACATACACACACACACTCACGCACACACACACACACACACACACTCTCTCTCTCTCACACACACACACACCTAATGAAAGAAGTCTATAAAATATATTGCTTCTAAATGTTCTACAATAATATTTAAATAACAATCCAATAACTATAATACCTATTGATTAGCACCGTCATTACACCACTAAACACTATATATTTAAGATTCTTCGTACCCAGTAAGTCCTAGTGATAAAGTAATGTCTTCTGTGTGTTTGTTGGATTCGTAATGAACTACTCGTTGCTGAAGACATAAATTATCATGATATTTAACTTAATTGTTTATCTGCGCTGCTCCACATTTTCCGCTGCGCGTCACTTTATAGCTATAACTATTACATGTATGAAAGAAAACGCCTTTCATTTCTAGGCGATCGAGCATATTGACAATTCAAATTTTGATCAGTTAGAACTTCTTTCATTATCAATAATTCCAATGATAGACTTTTTATTTGGTACGAGTAGGATATTTTCTGATTAAGTTGATTACTTCCACTTTGTTACAATGTGAAGCTTTATGCCAAATTGTACAACCATTGTATTATATACTACACCTAACAAAATGTTTTCAGTTGCGAATTTTTTTAAATACAAATCTGTTGTAATTCGAATTTGGTGAAAAATTTCCCACTCTTTCTTGGTGTCAAGAACTTCGCACATTTTCCGTACAAACAACAATTGTTGACATTTACTGCGGAAGAAAAGACGCGTACAAATAGCATTCAGAAAACTACTTATACGATTTTACTCTGAATAAAATTTTAACCATGAGAAAATTCTTTCTTCTATTCCAAGATGTCTAACATTACGTATTATCATTATTATTATTATCATTATTATTATTATTATTATTATTATTATTATTATTATTATTATTATTATTATTATTATTGTTATCATAATTACTACTACTACTACTACTACTACTACTACTACTACTACTACTACTACTACTACTACTACTACTACTACTCCAGATCCTTTTATTTACTTAATTGGTTAAATTCCGTTACAAATATATTTTTATGAGTGGGAACACTTGCATCTGTTAGCCTACAAGTATTTTCGTCCCTGTCTATAACGGCTGTATCTGATCGATTAGCCTGGATCATTGTGTCGGTGTTGACTGGAAAATCTCAATTTATAGTGGCATTTTAACCTTCAACGATTGGCTGAATATGACGTTCATGCCAGTAAGCTGGAGAGCTGATTTTGTAGTGTTTACATATTTTCCAATATAAATACTGTCCAAACCCAACAGTACCGATTTTTGTATTCGTTTTGTGTCAGCACAGGATACCGTTGAGACGATACGGTCTATTGTTTAATCCAATCTGTCACAGAATCTGGATTTAGGGTCAGAACCGTTTTGAAGAACGTTAGACCTGCTAGTTTTTGGTAATCAAGCTTTGATCTTGTGGCACCACTATGAAAACATCAGACTCTGCTTTCAGTCCTGAGATTCTTAGCTCCTGATGGGTTGTTGCTTGGTCTACATCAGCATTTCTGCTTCGAAGACTATACTGTCAATGCAGAGGCTTCTAGATCCACCACTCCTGAATGTTTTTCTGCCCGTTCTTTTTTGCAGTCTGTGTGATCCATTTTGCTTTATTCGTGGCATTGGTTTCAGATTCTTCTTCTGATTCAGAGTTAATCCCAAGTTCCTTTGCGAATTTGCAAGCTTCCTTGACAAAAGAATGTGATTTTTTGCTGCTTTCGTGTTTGCCCACAAGCTGCAGCATTCAGGCCTTTGTAGTAGATAAGTATGTGCTCATTGCTATTGTGGAGGTCTTATAGCAATGTTTACCTGCATCATTCTTCGTCCCCCATTATTTCGAGGTAGGTACAGACGATCAGCATTTGCTTTGGGTGATGCATGTTCTTAGAAGTTGGTATTTTTCTTGTCTTCCTGTCCAGGCGTTGGAGTTCTGTAGGATTCTGTTTAATTATGTTAAAACTGTATTGGACTACTAGAATTTAATGTTTACGATACGATGTTAGGTGTTGAGTTCAATCTTTAATATGAATCGTATTCTTCTGTAAATACTGTCCAACCCTATAGTGCTGATTTTTGTATTCGTTTGGTGTCAGCACAGGATCTTGTGCCACCACGTATTTTTTTCCATCATAGTAGCAAGTATTTATAGCTTGCGTGCGAGTCATGCTCCTTGATAGTAGTGTCGGTATGTAATTTAATGGAAGCTGTTTGCTTGAGCGTTCCTCTTACAAAAGTTCCGTTAGTACACTTATCAAGAGGAAAATCCTTCCCAATGCCATTGCTGAACTCTAACAGTTAACAGCCCTAGAAGCTCTTGTTCACAGCTCTATCAGTAAACGGATAGTTTACAGATAGTTTACAGATATTTTACATCTGATAGTTTACAGATATTTCACATCTGATAGTTTACAGATATTTTACATTTTGAACCCATACCTGGTACTCTCATTTATTTCTCCATCAATTTATTCATTTTCAAAATCCCCAAGTATTTATAACCCGTCCCTTCTATCTGATTCATAAATACCCCGACGGTTTCGTTAGTCGTTCCATACATTTAATTTTGCTTTTCTCCAATATTAACACACCGCACTTTGTCAGTCCGAACTCCATTCTGAAATCAGCACTGAAAGTCTACACCGTATCAGCGATTGTCAGGGCATCATTCACAGACACATTTCGGTATTTCACCTGATAAATGTTTTCTCAATAACACTCAAGATTCTTCGCCTAGTATCTGAGCTGTGTTGCAGTACTTAGGCACTCATATCTCCTTCACTTGTACTCTTCTCATCAAATCCCACAGGCTTCCCAATAATTCTTACAACTGCATGTATTTACTTAATGTTCCATGTACAACAACCTCAACGAACCGTGCACACCCTCGATTTTACTGGCATCGAAGGCTAGTGGTCAACACGAGCACAGTACCTCCCTCTACACCTGAACGATTAGAATACTTTCACAAATTATTCTTGGATCCAACTCTATGGAACGAGTCATTTGCAAAGAGGGCATTCAGTAATGTGTACAGTAATACCATTCTAAATTAATCCCACTCAAGAATATAAAGCTGTGAGATAAAGACTCGAACATTCAAAGTTTAGACGAAACGCTGTTTGCTCAACGTAGTAATGTCAACATATACATTACAAGTTGCACTTGCTCGTTGTCGATGGATGTTCTTATCTATTTTAGGCATTTGTTAATTTAAAGTTGATAACTGAATGTCAGTATGGGATTTTGTAGCATTATTGACATCTATCCGAATTTGTTTGAATTTCATTTCGGTGCATTGAACGCTTAATACTATCTTCTGAGTGAATTATGTTAACCTTTTTTTATTGAAAATATATGCTAAGAACGAAAGCAATTCCATTTTAAACTGCAGGCATATTTAAGGTTACAAATTTTATGATAAAAGACATTTTAACCCATGGTCAGTAGCAATGTCAGTAAGCTTCTTTGTGTGCATTTGTTACCTAATTTGACGTTCTTTACTTACGACGCTGGTAATTCGATATATATTGCCAGGTATTTGAAGCCCATCTAATGTAAGTTGTTGAATAAAGAGCCGGATAAAATGTTTAACATACAGATGTAAAATCATGAGCAACAGGAATTCCATTCTTATTTTATCCATTTTTGCATATCAGATTGTGTTCATACATTGAAAAGATATTGCTTTAAAGAACAATTTCGAAAGGAAGGTGACATATTTTTTTTAAAAATAAAGTATTCGCAAATTGTTACGAACATATCTAGAATACAAAACTCGGTTGTGGTCTTGTATCATGTTATTGTCGCTTTTTAATTCCATGATAGGACTGAAAGAGCTCCATTTATGCTCAACATTTCCCCTTTTCAGTATCTATAGGCTTACAATAATTAATGTGTTCTTCATTCACTAAAGAAATTGGTGTGATTTGCAGTACTAAAATAAATATATAAATAAACATTTCTTCTATCGCTTCCACGGTCAACTTTAACTTGTCGTATCCATAGTTACTGGTCTAATTTATGCATAAGCGAATGAGTTTCGTGAATACGAAACGCGAAGAATACCACAGACTGAACATAAATTTAATACTTTTTCGAAACTTGCCAACTCATTTAATAGGAGGAATAACCCTGTCATATCACTGTATATTTCCTTGTAGTAATAGGAATGACGACGTAAAAACTGCTTGCTTTAATACAATACTATGCAAATTTACATATTCATTGAACTTCCCATTTTGCACTAATGATATGTCAAGCCATAAATTATCCATCCCTCGGATATTTTGGAAAATATCAAATATCTAGCGTGTATCTAGCGTGTTTCTAGCGTGGCTAAGAGGCTCAATTGGAAACTGGATATTAAAATGAACACAAAATATAAGTAAATTTAAGTAAGGCACGAGATGAAAATCTACCATAATGCTAAATCAGGATATAAGAAGTTAAAAAATCTCACAAGTGTCAAAAATAAAGATGACGCTTATAAACAATAAGGAAAAGAAAATTCTCACTAAAATAACACGAAACGCTTTTTCTCTTGTTGCTCAGAAATAGTATTTAATGGAAAGAAATCACGGATAGTAACATGTTTTAGTTTGTGATAAACAGAAACTGAAAAACAAATATGAATATCATAGACATTAGTGGAGGAAATTTGTAAAAAAAAATAAAGTAGAAAAATGCCACTATAAAACAAAAACGAAATGGTGAAATATTTTGTTTAAGATGAATAGCGAGGATTAATTTAACTTAAATGACAAGATATTTCAGCCGAAACAAAAAATATCAAGTGTAGAATAAAAAAGCACAAGCAAGTCTATAATTTATTTCTGAAACACATCAAAATATGAATTTCCAGATATGACCTTAAGCAAGTCAAGCAAATGAGGGAAGTGGAGAGAAAAAACTGCTTCCTATATAGAAAAGAAAATATAAATGTATATCAATAAAATAATATGGACTGTGTAATCGTCAGTTTGTGCGACTGGTCAGGCATACAATTATTACTGATTAGAGTTCAAGTGGAAAGACATAGAAATACACGGAAAATTTTTTTCATTTCGTATCACACTGAATGTGTATTCAAATTGCAACGTTTACATACACACATGAACAAACAGCCTACTTTGGTTTCGGACATCTACTATTGAAACTTTTGTACACAACCATGATGTTAAGTTGATATTTAGTCAAATTCTCAGTTTAACAACCTTGGATATATTTTGCTTTCTGTTATATTTCGGAAATGTAGTATCTATATTTTATTTCTGTTATCTGGCAAAAAAAAAAAAAAAAAGAAAATTGAGGCAGAAACAAATGATAACAATGCATAAAAATGAATAGAAAACGTAGAACTTTATGGGAATAATTGTTGTTGTTGTTGTTGGCACTCCGTCGCTTACGACGTCAGGGTTCCAGTTGACCCGATCAACGGAACAGCCTGCTCGTGAAATTAAAGTGCAAGTGGCTGCTGAGCACTCCACAGACACGCGAACCCTTAACGTAGTTCTCGGGGATATACTGGTGGGAGGAAGTTGTGGTGAAAGAGTACAGCAGGGTTCGCCACCATCCCCTGCCGGAGCCTCGTGGAGCTTTAGGTGGTTTTCGCTCAATAAACACTCACAACGCCCGGTCTGGGAATTGAAACCGCGATCCTATGACCGCGAGTCCGCCGCCCTAACCACGCAAACATAAACACACAGACCCATATATATACATATATATATATATATATATATATATATATATATATATATATATATATATATATATATATATATATATATATATATATATATATATATATATATATATATATATATATATATATATATATATATATATATATATATATATATATATATATATATATATATATATATATATATATATATATATATATATATATATATATATATATATATATATATATATATATATATATATATATATATATATATATATATATATGCATATATACGACGGGCTTCTTTCAGTTTCCGTCCACCAAATCCACTCACAAGGCGTTGGTCGGCCCGAGGCTATAGTACAAGACAATCAACCAAGGTGCCACGCAGTGGGCCTGAACCCGAAACCATGTGGTAGGTAAGCAAGCTACTTTATTTCATTAGATTGGCCATTAAGACCTTACAAAGAGGGGACAAACAAGGACAGACAAACGTAAAGTAGCAGCGGGCTGGACACGGACATTAATGAGATGAGGATGATAACAAAAGGTGAATAAAAATGAGAGAGGCACCGACGCCCGCCGATCGATAACCACTCGAAAACATTGTTCAATACAAATCCAATAAAAGTCAAAAATTCAATGGCAGTTCAATAAAGTTCAATAAAAGTTCCTTTTAAAGATCTAATCTTCCTCATCCGGGCCTCCAAGCAATTGTCCCGTCGCCATCTGGAGATCTCGCAGTGGCACGCCTTCCTCTTGCTCGCCTTCCTCTTTCTATTCGTGGAGGCCACCGCCTCCATGACTTTCTCCGTCTCCCCCTCCAATGGTGGGGTGGAGGACTCATTCTCTTTTTTCCTCTGCTCCGGGGCCTTACCTCGGCCCTTGGGACAGTTCTTTTTCAAATGGCCGGATTCAAAGCACTTGTGACATTGAGGAGGGCGTCCCTCCAAAATCACTGGATACCTTGCCTGAGCCGTCCTTAGAAAGTCTGGAAACACCAGACTCGCAATCGACTGGGACCAAAGGGTCAACACCGCTTTTGACCCCTCCCAGTCGATTGCTGGCAACAATTTTACATTGAGGAGCTTGGTTCCGGTGCCGCCCAGACCCCGGCGGAAAGAATCCTCTATCCATTCGGGCTTTATTCCAGGCGGCAACCCGCAGACTCAAGCCCTCGTTATTTTTTGTCCACAATATGTGAGCAGAAACAAAATTTCTTTGCCCTCAATGGGCCCACTCGCAAATTTGCGCGCTTCACACGGGGAGTCAAAAAGCAACCACACGGTTGCATATTTGACTCCCCTTGAAATATATTTAAAGTTGGCATTAACATTCGTAAGTTCCTTTTCAAAAATAGTTTGAGGAAAGACAGTGACGCTATCCAATACCTTTGAGAAGGTACGGAGCGTCACTGTTCTTTCCTCCATTTCTTTCAACCACTGCTTGGGTGGGCACAGTTCCCACTCCAAGACAGTGTTGCCTTTTTTTGCCATGCTTGCAAAAAAAGTTTCAAATGTTCAACAAAAAAGTTCAGAAAATAGTTCACAAACAAGTTCAACAAAAAAGTTCACAAAAAACAAACTAAATACAAAAGAACAGAAGACAGAGCATAGAAAAGGAAAGAAGGAATACAGTTTAGGTTAAGGCAACACAATTCCGGCCACCAGCAATACATATAGGTATTCCAATAAAAGGGTTCCAATAAAGGTACTCCAAAATAAAAGTATTCCAGTAAAGGTATTCCAGTAAAGGTAATCCAGGACCACAGCAGCAACATTTTCACAAGTTTTTCGGAGGCGAGATACGCCCACAAAAACAACAATTCTCGCACAGTGAGACACAAAAAGTTTTCTTCACTCAAAGTTTCTTTTATTTTTGGCTCAAAGTCAAAACAAAAATTTTCGCTACTGTGGGCAAGCGAACCCGCCTCCCACAAACAGCGAATACAGAATTTGTTCGTACAACGAACACACTAAAAACTCGCCAAGGAAAGCGAAAATGCCACACCGCTGGACAACAATTTACTAAAAAAATAAATAGAAGCAATAAATTGCTGCCCAGCTGAGCAACAAAAACGACTTACCCAGCCGAATTCTTCAATTTTTCCTTCTATAGACAGAGCCGAAACCCATGTCTATCTTCGTTCACAGCAAGTAGCCAGTCTGGCGCAGATGCGCAATGAGCAAACGGGAAGTAAGCAAGCTACTTACCACACAGCCACTCCTACGCCTATTTTCTCATATTTTTAAAAATCTATATGAGGTTTCCAACCTCTTACAAAAAGAAACACTAAAACCTGTTACTTAACATCTTTTTTTGTTTGTTAAAAAACACAATTAAGGTTTTGAACCACTACAAATAATGCAAAAAGATGCCCTTTCAAACCCTCTTAACGAGGCTTTTTCACCTCATATTCATTGATATGTCCATCAATATATCTATCATTATCTTCAGTGCCGCTTGATTTCCCGTACCCCGCCATTTCCCATGCGGTGGGCGCTGTTTCTTCCACCGTAGGTGGCACAACCTCGGGACATGCAGATGGCACGTCATCGTCCACCCGTTCTTTCTTTTTTTCTTTTCCTCCTGACTTCGGGAGAGTGGAGCTCTTCCGCTTTGCCCGGAGTCTCTCCCCCACCTCCCGAAGCTTTAGGGTCCTTCCCCAGGCGATCAATGTTGTCCGCTTTCTTCCTTTTTAATCCTTTTTGGATTGAGGATGCTGGACCCTCCTCAATCACATCCATCTCTCCCTTTGACCGGGTAGGGACGCGGCTTCCAATGACTGTTCCAGGGCCTTAACATGGTCCTGGAGGCAGTTCATTCTGAAATGGCCTGGCTCCAGGCACGAGTGACACTTGGGGGGGGGGGAGGCGTCCCTCAAGTATCACCGGATACCGGCAGCAAGCCATTTAAAAAAAGTCTGGAAACACTGTTTCGGCCGCGGCAGATGGGCTCTACAGGGTCAAAATCGTTTTTGACTTTGCCAATCGGTCTCCGGCGTCACTTTTACATTTAAGAGCCTGGGTCCGCTAACTAATAGGAAATAATTATTCACAAAAGTCTCAAGTAATGACAGTTCAGAAAAAAGAAATAGTTAAAAAAAGGAGGACGAGGGAAACAAGGAAAACAGTTCAAGGAAAAAGTAAAGAAACTTTTTTTTTAAAGGTAAAGCGCAGAAACTTTGGCGAGAACAAAATGGGCTACCCCATACTCCAGCCCTGGTTTGAACTGGTATTCCCTTGCAGTCAAATAAATACACAAACGTCCTGGTGCGCAATAGAGCGACCGAGGTGAGACATTTTTTTTAATGGTTTCTGCTTGCTGAACATGGTTATTTCATAGAAACGCCCACCAGCGGCAGCCACACACATTATACCTGGGAAAAGTAACAATTCAGTTCTCTCCAATTTTCAAATTTTCGACACCGCGAAGCACAAGCAAAATGCCCCAGAGCTGGGCAGAATATACTATAAAAATAAAAACACAATACTTCTAGCCAGCTCACAAAAAAGCAAATTCGATTACCCTGACGGTGACCTCTGTTCCTTAAACGGAGCTATGAGCTACACGCCTATCTTCATTGGTAAGCGGAAGTAGACTGCCAACACAAACTTGGTAAGCAAGCTACTTACCACACAGCCACTCGTGCGCCTATATGTGTTAGTATAACCGAGATAATTCTAAAATGAAATCAAGAATATGTACAAAAACCTCTCTCAATCGGAGTAGTATATGGTCTATAGAGATAATAACTGAGGTACGCTTAGTAGAGGTGATTTATATCTATTTGCAATATGATTACTGTCATATTTTGAAATGAACGATATAGAAAAAAAAAACACTGTGTGGAGAATTCTCTGTCAAACAGACAAAATAAAAACTATTTGAAAAATAGAATAAGAAATAATAAAACAAGAAGGAATGCAGTTTTTATGCAAAATTTCAGCCGATATTAAATGTGCTTGCATTAATTTTCATGATTTTTTTCTGTCCCATGCCATATCATTTTAATTCTTTCTTATCATTATTTGCATTGCTACTATTGATATAATTAATATTGTGGGATAGATCTGTGACTATTCGTGCATTTTTATGTATTTTGAAATTTTGTGAAAAAAAAGAAAACATTCAATTACATTGAAAAATAGACTTAGATAAAAACATTTACCAACTCTGATGTTACTCAATGTACTAAAAACAAAACCGGTTGGGAAAAAACGACGGCTAATTTATATATTGTGTTTTTAATTCATACAAAACCGTTTAATGATATTGAATTTTCAAATATTGAGAAAAACACGTAGGCAATTGCGTTTTATATGATATTTTTATGCATTATATTAGGAAATATTGCATAAGGATCTAATGGTATTGCACATCGAAATTTCAGGAAAACATTTGAAGACAGAAACCTATAGCCATTGTTGTTTGGCAATATATTTTTTGGTATAATAACAATTTTGAAATGATGAAATAATTTTAATTGCTATCGTAGTTTAAAAACAAGTACATATTCTGAGCACATTTTCAAGTTTTTTGCCTAAGTGGCGTGATGTTTGCAAGTTTTCAAAAGATTTGATATAGGTATATATGTGCGTGGCTGCACATATGTGCATGTGAGTGTGAGTTTCTGCGTATGAATATACAAATCTATACATTTATACACATATAAACACAAAAACACACTCGCATACACGCCCAAACACACATGCACGCACAGACACTCACACACACACATTCAATAACCCTGAATTTTCCCGTCGATGTCCAAGAATGTGCGTTCAACTGCAAATTGTTAGTTTACACAGAAAGATAACCTGGTTTCAGACATGAAGCACAAAGATGATGCAACTGTTTACCATAGATTGAGTAATACAACGAAAGAATCTCCATATCTATGGTTAGTTGCCTTCGCCAATGCTTAGAGTCCAGGCAACTCCGATAGTCTACGTATGCACATGGTTAACAGAACTGAAATTTCTTTGGAAATATATGCATACATATATAAATACATGTATACATATATGCATATATATATATATATATATATATATATATATATATATATATATATATATATATATATAGAGAGAGAGAGAGAGAGAGAGAGAGAGAGAGAGAGAGAGGGGGAGAGAGGTTCGGCAAAAGAGACCGATATAATAAGTACTAGGCTTACAAAGAATATGTCCTGGGATCGATTTCTTTGACTAAAGGCTTTGTTCCAGCATGGTCGCAGTCAAATGACTGAAACAAATAAAAGGGTATATATATATATATATATATATATATATATATACCGGAGTAAGCACATGAAATGTGCAACAAGGTGGAAAAAAAGAGTACTCAAAAACCAGAGGTAGAGTAATATGCTTTACTTAAAAACAGCAGAAATACATTTCTGCTGCTTTTAAATAAAGTATATATATATATATATATATATACCGGAGTAAGCACATGAAATGTGCAACAAGGTGGAAAAAAGAGTACTAAAAAACCAGAGGTAGAGTAATATGCTTTATTTAAAAACAGCAGAAACACATTTCTGCTGCTTTTAAATAAAGTATATATATATATATATATATATATATATATATATATATATATATATATATATATATATATATATATATATATATATATATATATATATATGTGTGTGTGTGTGTGTGTGTGTGTGTGTGTGTGTGTGTGTGTGTGTGTGTGTGTGTATTCGTAACCATGTGTCGATCTACCAGAATTTTATTTGTAATTTAGAGTCTCAATCGCCAATACATTATAATGCATCTTTTAGAATATATACGTGAATAATACGGCTTGTTCTACTGCAATAAAAGAAATCCTTATTCTTTGGTAGCACATGCCGAAGTAATACTTTGCTGACAAATATATTCTGCAAAGCTTAGACATGTAATTCTTTTGTGAGTCTAGACATTAGGTTTAAATTATTCATCAGGCAAAAAAAAAAAAATAATAATAAATAAAAAGAATAAGTACTTCCTGAAGCATTCAAAAATGAACTAAAATCTAAAAACATATTAATAAAAGAGAAACATTAAGGGTAACAATGATATAGAAATAATAATAATAAAAGCTGAAAGTGAAAAGTAATGAAAAGAAAGGGAATAAAAAATGAGAATCTGAATTACCAAAAATGTAAAAGAAAAACAATTCTCTATTCTTTTAAAACACCGAACATATTCTCTGCATAACAATAAAATTTTTCTACAAAATCTTTTCTATTGAGAATCCAAAATAGAAAATGGACACTGAACAGAAATTAGGTTCAACAGAATTGTTGGCCTGTCGTAACATTACAATGTCACATTTCTTTCGCGTTGGATAGTTGTAGTTCTCATCATATATTTTATTATTTATTATTTGGTGTTAAAGGTACCAGAGAAGTAAGAGAATCAGTAAAATGGGGTACGAAATGTTTGTGTGATAATATGTTTAGTATCGGTTTTATTTTTAACGTGAGTGATTATACTGCGCCTGGGGATACTATGGAGTCTTGTTCTTCCATTGCTCAAAAATAAATAATAGTCAAGTACAGGGATTACTTGATTTGAATACACCATTCATATACACATTTGTCATATACTAATGTTAAAAATCATCTTTAAGAGAAATACTGAAAAATGAAGTTTTAGTTGGTTACGTTGATTGTTTGCATGAAGAGAATGAACCGTTTATTTTAAATGACTATAACGTTGCTATAATCTAAGTGAAATCACTTAAAAAAAAACATTATAAGCGTTAACGTAGTTGTGAATATTCACCTTGCAAAGCAGCATTTTAGAACTGTGAGACACAATAGTATCATAAAAGTAGTTATGTTTTTGTACTGCGTTAGAGTATACCGAAACTCTTATAATACCTTATAATTTGTAAAGGTAACGTGTAAAAGTTATTGGTGGGTACAGCTATTGAACAAAATGAAATAATCAGCTTTGCAAATATTAGCTGGAGGATAATTTTCTTATTTGAATAAGTATAAATACTTATTTTAAAGATTAACTTACATGGAATTGTGAATGCATGCTTTTTCTTAACCCACTATATATTAAAAATTACTTATTTTATTTGAACAACTGCCTTCTTCTCAGTCTAATAATTTTAGTTTGCTGTTTGCTCTCCGATACATGTGTGAGAGAAATGTCATGAAATGTATTGAATAACTTTGTACTAGACGTCAGTTACTGTGTATTTTGATAAGATACTGCTTATCAATTTATTATTTTTGTTCTATATATTTTGTCTTATATATTTTGTTGCATTCATTGATGACTTTGTTAAATTTCATTTTATTCTAAGTTTAAGCAGAAGATATTTCTGTGTAATTGTCTAAAGAGAACTTTTTCTTGTCATTGAAGATGTAAACGATCAACAAAGCTTTTAAAATTTTCCAAACTTTTCCGGTAAGGTGTTCGGATGGCAACTTACGCAATGAAATGGGAGGAAATGAGCATATTTATGAAATCATGTCGGTCAAAACAAAGGGTAGAAATTGTGAATTGAGTGCAAAATGGGATAACATGAGTAAAATTCTACAAACATCTTTTGTATATATTGTAATGAAGAGCATTATTAGCTTCCCTTTCACTGTTACGCCCACCAACTAACATTACTGGTCTTTTTACATTGCCATCTCTATCACCCATGAATAACCACACCAAAAATCTGCATAGTCTTTACTGATATACTGACATCGTGCATGCTCATACCTAGTCTCTAGTGCTGAATGCTTTCTATATACAACAATATTTTCACTATTTCTTTAGTGGCAAGACAAAAGTTTCCCCTTAGAGAACACTTTCGGACTATGCTTTCCATCTGAAAGCGTTGTACACATTCCCCATGCCTGTGTGATTTCGCGCTTAAGTTACTGATATGCATGTTAGAAATCAGACAGTTCTGTCGGTATGCATGCCTGACGTCACTGTTGTTACTGTCGAACACATCGAATGTAAAGATGGTTGCTTCGATTTCTAAGTAATGCAAGGTGGTATTAGGTGTATGTTTGAACAATTAACAATAGTGGACCACGAAACCGTCAACCGTTAGTTTCACGGTCATGCAAAGGTGTTTCATGTCTAATATGTTCCGTACGTACTGGTGGTTAGGAATTATAACAGCAGTAATCTGAACATGCACATTCGAACAAAGAAATGAGTGACAATTTACACTACAAGACAGGCAATGATGTCAGACGCTTCTGTTTGTTGCTTAGTACAATCACATAAAAACACTTCTTGTCTAACTCCACATAACTAGAATGAAATATCGCAAACTTTATCTACGTGTCAAAAACAGGAACCATAATTAACCAAATAAAACAGCACAGTTCGCCATGTGAAAAATCAGATACAACTTCCCGATAGCGTCGCAGTGCAGAGAACGGAATTACTGGATAAATTGCTCGGAGTCTTGTTTGGTCCAAATCTTCAGGCGGACAGAACGAGAGTGAGATAATAAGCAAGGTACCCATGTATGAGACAAAAATAAACTACCCTGAAGTATGACAAAGTTGGAGAATACCTCCATTGCCTCCATAATCTATTACCACCTAACTTTCGTACTATACAACAGCCTTGACAGAACGGAGTAAACCTTCCTACCTGGGGAATTTTTTCCTTTTTTTCACTTGTTTACACGTTCTTATGTAACCTTACAATGCATTGTCATGCATCATATTCAATCTTGTGGCCAACCTTATGCTTACTACATAAATATTTATTATTATTATTATTATTATTATTATTATTATTATTATTATTATTATTATTATTATTTTAATTATTATTATTATTATTGATCGTTTTTGCCACATTGTCATGCCGTCCTTTGTATTCGCGTTGTGCCAATTTCGGATATACGATGCCGTGTCACCCCTCTCACAACATATTCTACATTTGTCACTGTCGGTAGTGTTGTCGATTCTGCACTTCACATAGTTAGTCTTTAATGCTTGCTCTTGAGCTGCGCATATAAGTGCTTCAGGTCACTTCTCCAAGTCCATAGCCACTAGAGTCTTTTGTATCTGTCTCGGTGTTCATATCTCTCGCAAACTGACCGTACATTTTTCTCCCTCCATGCTGTGCTGTTTCTTTTTTTTATGTTCTTTTCGTATTTGAATTTTTCTTCACTTTTAATAACCGGAATTTTTCACATGTTTCTACAGTAGCCCCACCTTATCTTTTACATACCATCCTAAGCTGTTTTCTTCTCCTTCGATACAATCCTTGCAACTGATGAGCACAATACCAATGTTAGACTTCGGGAATATTCCATCCACAGTTCTTTCAATTTTCTTCTCCATTATCTCGTTGAACTTTAGTATGCGAAGATATTCGTATCCTTCCTTTTCAATTTGTTCAATTAGTTCTCTGCAAGATAATTCTATAACTCAGTTAGAGACTGTATCTTGCATCTTTTCAGGTACAATGTACCACACATCTTGGATCCAAATTCCAATCTAATATCAGCACTAAAACTTGTTCATCAGAGAATTCACATGTTTCCCATCCTTGCCATACAGCCTAAAATCCGCAATGAAGAGGAGATAGTAGAATTATTATTGTTATTATTATCGTTATTATTATTATTGTTGTTGCTTTTGTTATCATTACTATTATTATTATTGTCATTTCACAGTTTCTAAAGCTGGAGATGTACTACGGTGCTAGCTATTCACTACCAGTGAACTAAGGTAACAGCCCATATTTTTCGAACACCATCCGGGGTATTCGAGCAGTTCAAAGCAGTGCTGCTTCCTGCAAGTGCTGCACCCTTATTGCAACCCCTATTTGTTCAACATACTTCTCAAGATTTTTACTCACTGTTCCCAGGCTTCCGAACATCATTGGTACTACTCTCACGTTTTATCGACTACAACTGCTTAATTTCCCAAGCTAATCTGACATATCTATCGACATTTCTTTCTTCCCTATCGCCTACCCTGTTGTTAGCTTGGCATGCTATATCTATGCTCCAGCATCGTTTGCTTTTTTTATAAAATCTCATAGGGTCATTGCGTTATCAGTCTCGATGATGCCTTCGTGTTGATGTACCACATTTATATTATGTTCATACTTGTTGCTTTGTTCATATTGTGTTCATACTTGTTCATGCACGTTTGTTCATACTTGCTGCAAAGTTTCCAATGGACAATTCTTGCGATATTGTCATGACGTCTCTTATATTCTTTCTGGGCTAGTGGCGTAGATTGACTTATTACTTTCTGATATATTGCACTTATTACTTTCTGATATATTGTCTATTCTGCATTTGATATAATTGGTTCTTAAGGCTTGCTCTTGTGCAGCACAAATTAGAGGTTCTGCTTCCCGTTTTAAATTACTTTTAGTCATCCATAGTCATCTTTTTTCTGTCTTATCTTCAACATCCCTATGAAATTGTCCATGGATACTTTTCTTTCTCCACCTATTTTCAGTTTCATTTATTCTCAAGTGCTTCTACAATGCTTTTTCTGTGCAATCTTCCATCTTACACAGGCTTAACCTTGTTATTTCCAATAATAGTGGTTTTGTGGCATTTGTTACATACCATACTATGTTTCTTTCTTCTGCTCTCATGCTGTGTTTGCATCTAGTCAGTCCTCTTCTCCCTCTTTTTCGTGGTACATACAGTCATTATCTGTCACTTTTTGGGTGGAGTATTCCATAACTAGTCAGCAACATCCATGTCTTTCTCTCTAAGCAGTTTATTTCGTCTACTGTCCATGTTATTAACCTTGCTCCATTTCTAAGTAGTAAAACCACCCAGGTGCTTCAATCTTATTCCCTCCATTTAATTTCGACTTAAGGATCCGTCTCATTGTGCGCAAGTATTCCACCTTAAACTTTTCTGTCATTTCTTTCTCCATGAATTTATCCATTTCCAGTGACCCCAAGTACTTATAGCCCGTCTCTTCTAGATGCTTCATAACGTCCTCCGACGGTATCGCTTGCCCGCCATACATTTGATTTTGCCTCTCTTCTTGACTAACACACCACACTTTTTCAGTCCGAACTCCATTCTGAGATTAGCACTGAAACTATAGACCGTATCAACGAGGGAAGTACTTGAGATTCAGCATTACCATAAGGTTTGAGGTCTTCGATGAACAGCAGCAAATGGTTGACATTTTGTTGGCGGCTGTTGAATAGATAGTCAGCCATTGCTTTCTTCAGAATCTGTGTTAGTGGTATCATGCACAGTACAAAGATCAATGGGGATAGGATTGTCCCTTAACGTCTTCCATATGCTGTCAGTTCCGTCTTCCACTTCGCCATACTTTTTTCAAGCAATCGCTCAACATTCGATGCAATATCAAATAGGTTCATACATTCCATAATCCAAGAATATGGGGTCATGTCGTACGCCTTACGATAGTCGATCCATAATATGGCTAAGTTAGTTTTCATCCTTTTGCATTCTCTAAGTACAGTTTCGTCTACCGGAAGTTGCTCCTTGGTACCTCTGCACTTACGTATGCAACCCTGCTGCTCATGTGGCAGGAGTCCATATTTTCAGATGTCTGTATATTGACTGTGCGACTCTTCCAGTCAACAATTTCCACATAATTAGCAAGCAGTATATCGGCCTGTAATTGTCTATCGTATAGCCTTTTCGATGTTTTTCAAGCACAGCACTGTCCTATCGACTGTCAACCAGTCTGGTGTTATTTAGTCGGCATTTAATAATGTGTTGAGTTGTGCAGCTATTCGTGCATGACATTCACCAAATCTTTTGATCCAGTATCATTGAACTCCATCTGGTCCCGGAGCCTTCCAGTTGCCAATTTGTTGCTGATTTCCTTCACTTCCCTTTGTCTTTCTGTCTACGCTTTTTAGTTCGTCTACTGTTCATGCGATAACTCTTGCTCCATATCTAAGAGTGAAACCGCCTAGGTGTTGATAGCATCAATCTTATTCCGTCCGTTTAATTTTGACTTAAGGATCCGTCTCAGTCTGCGCAAGTATTCCACCATAAATTTCTTCTGTCATTTCTTTCTCCGTCCATTTCCAGTATCCTCATGTACTTATGGCCCGTCTCTTCTATTTGCTTCATAATCGATTACCATGGTATCAACTTTTTATCTGTACGCTCTCCATTTATTTCTTGGTAGAATTTCTTCTGATCTACTCTGAAAAACCTATTCTGCTCGTAACCGTTCATTCTTTGCTCGTATCTTACCAAGTTTTCTTTCTTTGCAACGTGGCGCTGTTTCAGTTCCCTCATTACCACTTTCAGGCCCTTTCTCCCAATATCATATTTCCTGTTCAGTACCCTGTCCTTCAAGAGCTTATCTAACCCCACCTTTATTCTTCTTTTCCACCATGGATCTTCTCTTTTATTACTCCATTATAGTTCTTTTTCTTGCCGTCAACACTCACATTTTTTTCTGCTACAACAATATTTGCTGCCTTCATCATGTTGTTTGTTTCATTCACATTTTTCGATTCTTGAGTCAATTTTCACCGGTCACCCTTTTTAAGTTTGCAAATAGTGTCGACAGCTTTCTCCTGTAGCCTTGCCTTTATTCTGTCGTAGATTTGCTTTTGCCCATCTGTCATGTCTCCATTAGTTTTATTTTCTTCTTCCAAAACCATCTATATGTCTCTCATCGAGCAAGCTATCACTGTTCCTTTTCTGTGGTTTATTAGAGAATTGCACCTCTGTTTTCAGCTATCAGATTACTTTTATCAGTTAGAACTGTATTCTCATCTTTTCCTCTTCTCCTGTTTTCCAATATCCCTCTTCTGATTGCTTCGAGCTCTACTTCAGTAAACCAACGATTTTTTCCTTATTGCGCCAGCTTGATCACATTATCTCTCTTCCGTGTCTTGAACCAATCGTCTTTCTCTCTATTCATCATACATACGTTGTCGGTATCCCCTAAGAGGAACACCCTTTCGTCTAAAGTGTTGCTCAGATGGTAACACTCCATGACCACAGCATTGACTTGCTTGTTCCATGTACGCCATGTGTGCCGGTCCCTTGATGGATAACAAACGACAGGATAGAGTCAGACCAGTATCTCTAGGCCTGCCGCGTGTAACTCTCACCATCAAGGGATTCAGTTTCATTACCACCGTTATTCACAATATTTTGCTTTATGATTGTCACTCATATGAGGCAGCGATTATAAGGTTGGGCAATTACCAGTGTTTTTATTGTGGCACCATCACTAGATGTATCATCAATCAGAGCATAGGGAGATTCCAACAGTTTCCTTTCATTATTATTATCATTATTGTTATTATTATCATCATCCTCATCATCATCATTACTGATATTATCATTTTCAATTTTTTACTTTTTGTCATTGTTAATATTTCTTCTTATTCGACATGAGTTTTGGCTAAATTATTACTATTATCATTATTACTCCCATCACCGTTATCACCATCATTATATTATATGTTTATTATTAAAATGCATCATTGAATGTTGTTCAATTTCAACTTTTGTCTTGTACTTGAGATAATCATAATTGTGTGAGGGTCCAAGGGAATAGTAGGAACGAGTGAAACAGGTTGATGAATAGATTAAATTTCCCAGGTTTGTAAATAGATTTAGCAGATGGTGAAGAGATCAGCAATGGACATTACTGTAGGATAAGGAGACAAAAGAGGTCTCACACCCTTGGGGTGAGCAGAGTTTAAAATTCTAAGTGGAAGCGATTACTAACATATTACGTAGAGATGCTGAATGCAACATGACATCTTATCTTACTACATTGGACATCAGATATATGATCCCAATCCATCGGCTACCAAAAAGTTCCGTGCAACTGAATCTGTGACATAGCTAATGAAACGTAGACTGGCGCTCAAGTTACAGAATCTTCAGTCATTTAGCATGATCGCCTTTGGCGGCACATTTTTTGTCCAAACCATTATTTTAATAAAATTGTAGTTCTCGTCAATGTAAGATAAAAACAGAGTGTTTGACACCTGGATTGCTGTCCAGTGTTCACAGTCCTTAATCAGTCGAGCAAAACAGCCGGTTGAACATACATGATTCTTGTTTATAGTAGAGTGGTTCTGATGAGCTGCATCGAATGTTTGGGAGTAACCCGTTACATCAATAAAAATCAATTGTCTGCACGTTATTCTAGAAAACCCATATCCTAGAGACTTACTAATGTACCAGGTTTTGCATTGTTAACGATCTCCAGGGCCGGTTCGATGTAATCTTTAGAAAGTCAGTACTCCGTTATGCTGGCCTGCCCGATGTAAGTTCGCGAACAATACATTGTGCATCCAATTGATCTATGTCTGAATATTGCTGACGTTGATCTGTTGTCGCATATGAAATAAATCGGGTTATACTGAGTCCAACGTGAATAGTAACTCACTTTTTTTCTTTAACGGGAGAGCAAGCGGTTTTCCGTTGTCTGTGCTTATAGTCAAAGAGGCTATATGGTGAATGCAACTGAAGGAATTGAAATTCGATACATTATGTCGGTGAATATCATATTGACTTAAAGTTCTGTATTTTGTATTTCAATTACAAATTACACACCCACTACTATTCACTTTGATAGCCTCTTTTTATATTCATACATTTTATTATTATTTACACGTAAACAAATTTAAATGTCTAGTTAAAGCATATATATATATATATATATATATATGTATATGTGTGTGTGTGTGTGTGTGTGTGTGTGTGTGTGTGTGTGTGTGTGTGTGTGTATGTATATATATATATATATATATAACTATATATATATATATATATATATATATATATATTTATTTATATGAGAGTGAGAATCCTATGTTAATCAACTACAAATGTTATGTATTTATTTCAGTTCTTAATAATATTAGTATTTTGCCACACACTTGTGATCTTCCCATTATTATATGTCTCTTTTAACGATCTGTTCTTATATAAGTTTTTTTTTAATATTTCGTTACTGTACTTTGTTAAATTTTATGTGATTTTGTCTTTTTAATATTTTTTAGACACGGTGCCAGTAAGTTTTCTGGTTCAGTCATACTGGATAAGTTTTCAAATAAGATATAGAAATCATTTCAATAGATTATGAAATAAAACAGATTCAGAAACATTGATGTTTTCATAGATCCCAACCAGGCTTTTGAAAATATATTTATTAATAGGAATCAATGTAAGTTATGTTGCAGACATAAATTTGTTAATAGCTATTCTAACAGAAATATATATACACTGAGTTTGTTTTGAATATGTCATAATAAATAAAATCTCTCAACTTCAAGACAAAACCGCAAACATTTTCCCATTATAAATCTATGAAGCGTATATTCAACATGATATTTCAATAATAACTATTTGAATGCTTGTATCAGTTGCCTTGCAAATTCTGGGCAGACGTCACATGCTGTGTTATTCACACACTCCATGAACTGACTCCAATAATGTCATATGCTATAGACGTGTGATATTGTTTTGTTTATCCATCAGTTTACTAGTAATTGTTTCTATCCAGACATTTTGTTTCATGGAATAAGTAGAAATAAATCTTGTGTTTTATATCACAAAATGTTATCCAAAAATCCTCAAAATACACTTTGACTTAGAAATTGATTTACACGCAATATAGAAATTTAACATACAGAACAACACACCCCCGAATTACTTTTCCTTTAAACATACACTTGATATTTATAATCAGCGTCAGATTTGCTATATGTCTCTATTATTACTCGTGAGTTTTTCCAATTGTCTGAGAATATTTTTTGGTGAAGAAGATGAAATAAGAACCGAACATGTACATTACGATTATTGTTCGGCTTTCAAAACCGGATGCACTCACTTCTATGTCCAGCAACTTTTTTACTTGAAAGAATCAGTTGATATGACTAAAGATATCTCACTGAGTTTTTGGCTTCAGATTATAACAAGACATAAAGGAAAATAATTTTTGTCCACTAATTGCATCGGAATATTCAGATAATTAAAGATTCTGAAATCACTATAGTAAATATGAGATACATGCTATGTTTTATGAAACTTCAGTTAATCATGACTATATTTTCTTGGGAATTTCAACTCGAAATACTTTTACGCTTACTCACACACAAACGCATGCAAAAATATACATGAACACACGCCGTTACTCCCAGTTACACATGAATACATGGATGCACAGTATAAAGGCAACACATATTCTTGGTAACACACGCAGCAATATACAGCAAATATGAGTAGAGAATGAAGTTGCTAAAATAGTTATTGAAATCATCACGGAAGCTGGGACGAAAATATTAAGACATGAGTAAAGAAATGTGCAAAACTCAGATTGTTTATTGTTTCTCAACATTTTAACGTGTTACAGAATATGATAAACATTTTAATATCTACAACTAAGGGAAAGCAGAATACATAGAAATAAATGAATTAATGCTACAAACCCTCGCGAAGTTAATGTCCGGACCACTATTACCAAACACTGAGCTTCATTAGCAAGTGAGAAACTCTAATGCGCATGCAATTTCAATCAAATGGAGATATTAGCTTCTATTTGCTTGCTGGCAGAACATAAATTACACACGCTTAAACACACAACTAAAAACAATAAGCACACATATAGAAACACAATTACACGGCATTACAACTTCGAGAAAGAAAATTCAAACAAATAGTAAAAAGTAAATGCAGAACAAGTTAACAAATCAGTACGTGTAAATTTTGGCATCATTTTTTTTGTAAGTATGCATGTATTTGTCTGTCTGTCTATCTATCTACCTACTTATTTGTCTGTCTATCTGTCTCTTTGTAAGTATGTGTGTTTATATCTACATATACCTACATCTTCGCTATCGTCATCATCGTTATAGTCCTCAATTAAATCGCCATATTTCATATGATGGTGCTCACGATTATAAAATGGAAATATTAGTCGGCTGATGAAGGTTAAGTTTTCTAAACAGTGTAATAGATAGTGATTAAGATTAACTGAAAAAGTATTTACGTTGAAGATTTATGTACCAATCTAAAACAATACTCGCGTATGTGTATACAGAAAACTGCATAAAATAATATTTAGTTTTCTTTTTATTTTACTTCCTTTCGCCTCTATATATTCTGCTTTAAATACCATGAGGTTCATCATATTGATTAATATTGGAAGAAAATAAGTCCTTCGTAATCGATTACTTGACATAAATATAACATAACCAGGCTAAATTCCGCGCAATATTTATCTCTGAATATAAATCTAGTCTAGAGTCTAATCTGGCTTCCAGGTCAATATGTGATTGAAAATATATGGGACAGATTTGGCTGGTGTATGTGTGTCCTGCAGAATTGGTACAGCGCAGAAACAAGAGGAATTTATATTTCTTGAAGCCACAAACAGTAACACATTTCATGTGGAAATAAAAATCGTATGAACTAAAATAAAATAAAAAATTAAGTCAAATACTCAAACTTTTTCCTAATGATTACTGTCACATCTACACTAGACATCGTCACCAGAAATGACTGCTCTATAACAAGATCTAATTAAATGAGATTACAAATCAAGAATATAATTGTCATTGAAAAGCTGCTTCTATTTCTCATACACTCTCTTATAGGTATTTTAATAGTACTTTTGAACTTATACCATTATATAGAATTTTACTTTAACTGAGTGTGTGATCATAGCTACTAGATTAAGAAAGAAATGATCACTTTAAATAGGTGACTATCACAAACTCTTTTGAAGAGCTCTTACAAGAATCTTTTATATTTGAAATGTATGTTAAAAGGTTGCACTGCACTCTTACGGGCGATAGTTTAAAAATTTCCTTAATTTACTGGGCACAAACATTGGCGATGGAGAACCAAACGCGTGACAGAATACAGGAAAATAAGTGTTTGACTTTCTTGTGCTATGGTCAGGATATTCATCCTTCATGTCCCCAATTTATATTCATCTGAAAACTCAGTATCCGAGTTTTAAAGAATAAAGAAATCTTATAACATTGATGATACATTAGCATATCCCTCCGATGACGAAGGTTCTACGACTGCATACGTGCCTAAATTTTGTAATAATTATGCAAGAGCAATAATATTTATAATAATATGTTTTATTAAATACAAGGGCTTGTAGAAATAAGACATGCGAAACTAAGTTTTCGAAGAAAAGTAGACTGTAAAAAACATTTTTACAAATACCAAATATAACTGAATGAAATTATAAATGAAAGAATACTGACAAAATACATACTGAAAAACTTGATCGAGGTCAACAAAATGTCCCTGATAAATATTTGTAGTTGAAAAGCTCCAACATGTTCGTGGTATACATTTTAATTTTGAGTTTTAATTTTGCAAGAAATATCTCATTCAGTTGTTAATTATATTCGGAATCTATTTTTTGGGGGTTTTTTTTTGCAATATCAGCTTTGTGATAACTGAGGCACAGTTGATTCACAATTCAGTCAGATAACTGTTTCTTAAATTTACGAAGGATGGTGAAGCTTAGTTTCTTTTCGTCCTCTTCATTTCCTTCGATATTTTCATGAAGAATTTTATCGTTATTAATTTGAAGACATTAAATCTTTCCTTCTCCTTTTGTCGAATCTTCTTTGTTTCAGATTTCAGCTACTTTTTCTTCTCCACACGATGACGGAGTAGTACTACTGGTTAGCAATATTAGGGGATAAGGTGCTACCTTATTTGTTTCTTAAAGTGGGCGCAAGCAGCTGAGTCATGGTTGATGTTATATTGTTATTTTTTCTGCTATTTCCATCGATACTCGTTAGTTAAGTGTCCCTCTATTTGTTTCTGTCTATCTGTCCCTCTATGTGTGTCCCTCTCCCATGTAGAGCTTACTACATGGAGAATAGCATCATTTGAGTCCCTTTCCCATGTAGAGCTTACTACATGTAGAATAGCATCAAAGCCTTTGGTCTTCTATCATTAATCTCATGCTTTTTGTCATGGTGCTTACAGTGAACAGATTTTCGGTATGGCATTGTGGTCTTTTCGATCATTAGAACTTGCATACACTTTTATACTTTCGGATATCCCATAAATATATATTATTTTCGTTGGCTATGCTTCAAATACTCTTTTCTACTGTGATACATAAGTGAAGGTGAATATCAAGTCTATGCCGTTTCCGACGTTTCTTAGTATGAATCTTTTATATTTTAAAAATATATTTTTTTTACGCGTGAATTCGGGTACATATTTTTATTCCGTTTTATATCAGTTAATTTCAAGTTGCCTTTTAGAGAAATTTAGTGTTAAGTTGGATATATGGACTAATGACTATCTTTTGGTATTAATACTGCTTCTTTGGCGAGCAATAGTTTTTTTTTTAATTAACCCGGTTCCTTGCAACATCAGTGTCTGAAGAGTTAGTGAAATTCCATAATTCGCTATCAGTTAGATTTGCCTGGTATTCAGCTACCGGACGTCACTGAAGTGACAGGACACGTCGAAATCACGTGATTGCCGGTTTGAGCACCCATGACATATGATACTTGTCTGCCACTGATATAA
Organism: Octopus bimaculoides; assembly: GCF_046866305.1. Lineage (NCBI taxonomy): Eukaryota > Metazoa > Mollusca > Cephalopoda > Octopoda > Octopodidae > Octopus > Octopus bimaculoides. The sequence continues at coordinate 92,278,889 of NC_142930.1, read as the reverse complement.
ATATGTGTGTTTTTATGCACAATGTGTCCATATGAAAAAAGTCCTTTCGACGTAAATAATGCAGTATTTGTAGATCTAAGAGTATATACACACCAAGACGGATATAAAGACATGTTTTAGGCATTAATACTGCTTCCATCACTTATAATTATTTAATAATAATAATAACACCAACAACAAAAATATCACCACCACCACCTCCACAACCACCACCGCCGTCGCCACCACCACCAGCACCACCACCACCAGCACCACCAGCATCACCACCACCAGCACCCCCCACCACCAGCACCACTACCAGCCGCAGCAGTAGCAGCATCACCACCACCACCACCACCACGACCATCACGACCACCACCACCACCACCACCGCCGCCGCCGCCACCACCACCACCACCACCACCACCGCCACCACCACCACCACCAACAACAACAACAACAATAATAATAATAATAATAATAATAATAATAATAATAATCATGAAAGAAAAATTTCAGGCGAAGTTTTTGCTCAAGCTCAGACTGATACTTAAGTCGAAATTAAACGGACTGAATAAGATTGAAGCTGTCAACACTGGGCGGTTTCATTCCTTAGATATAGAGTAGGGGTAATTGCATGGATAGCAGACGAACTAAACAACTTAGACAGAAAGAAAAGGAAGTTGCTGACTAGATGTGGGATACTCCACCCAAAACGTGAAACAGACAGACTGTATGAACCAAGAAAAACAGAGGGAAGTGATTGATTGGATGCAAACACATTATTAGAGCAGAGAAAAACAACATAAAGTGGTAAGTAAAAAATGCCACAGAACAACTATTATTTGAACTAAGAGGGTCAGGCTTGTGTAACAGGGTAGATTGCAAAGATAAAGCACTGTACAGGCACTTGAGAATGAATGAAACAGAAAATAGGTGGATAAAGAAAAGAATGCATGGACAGTTTCATTGGGATGTTAGAGATAAGACAGACAGAGAAAAAAGATGCCTATGAATGACTAAAAGTGATTTGAAATCGGAAACAGAGTCTCTAAGCTGTGCTGCCCAAGTGCAAACATTAAGAAGCAATTACATCGAATGCAGAATAGACAACACATCAGAAAGTGACAAGCGCAGAACTTGTGGACAAAATTATGCAACCGTATGGTATATTTCCAGTCAATGTACGCCACTAGCCCAGAAAGAATATAAGAAACGCCATGACAACATAGGGAGGATTGTCCATTGGACACTTTGCAACAAGTATGAACTTGACAGAGCAAAAAAGTGGTACGAACGTAAACACGAAGGTATCATGAAAAATGATAACACAACGATGCTATGGGATTTTATGATACAGTGTGACCATGTGATGAAGAATAGGAAACCAGACACAGTATTAATTGAGAAAGAAAGCAAACAATGTTGGATCAGATATATAGCATACCCAGCTGACAAAGTATGCGATAAGGAAGAAAGAAATATCGATAGATATGAAAGGTAACCAGATCCAGGATAACCCTAACACTAGGCCTGTAGTGATGCCATCAAAAGAATAAAGCAAAACGCATAAAATGGACTAGAGATAATTATAGAGATGTGCTGAAAGCTTTCTATACAGCCCAACTAATCCCCAGGCAATAACCTCATAGTACATAGTTCGTGGATGGAGGAACGTACCTGGCAATAAATTACGCAGATATACAGAAGAAAATAAACTAAGTAATGTACGTAGCGAAATCATTAACAATAAAAGGTTAACTGACGCTAAAATTAGGACACAAATACTTCAAGGTATACCAAATGAAAACAGCAACAACGCAGATGAAATAGGTAATAAATGCACAGAACACAGTGTGCGAGCAGTACATGCCAAAGAGGACGCTGAAGAAAAAATAGCAAAGAACAGGTAAAGAAAAGAATGCACGGTCAATTTCATAGAGATGTTGAAGATAAAGCAGAGTAAAAAAGATGGCTGTGGATGACTAAAAGTGATTTAAAACCGGAAACGGAGGCTCTAATGTGTGCTTCCCAAGAACAAGTACTAAGAACAAAATGCATAAAATACGGAATAGACAACACAGCAGGAAGTGATAAATGGAGAATCTGTGGACAAAACGATGAAACCGCATGGCATATTAGCAGCCAATGTACACCACTAGCCCAGAAGGAATATGAGACGCCATGACAATATAGCCAGGCTTGTCCATTGCACACTATGCAACAAGTATGGACTTGACAGAGCAAAAAATTGGTACGGCCACAAACCCGAACACATCGTCGAAAATAGAAATTCAAAGTCCCTATGAGATTTTATGATTCAGTGCGACCATGAGATAGATAATTGGAAGCCATACGTAGTCTTAATTGAGAAAGAAACCACACTATGCTGAATCACAGATATAGCAAGCCCACCCGACAACAAGGTATGCGATCAGGAAGAAAGAAAAGTCGAGAGATATGACAGGTTAGCTTGGGAAGTTAAGCTGTTGTGGTCGATGAAAAAGGTAGCAGTAGTACAAATAATTGTCGGAGTCCTGGAAACAGTGAGTAAAAATCTCGAGAAGTACGTGGAACAAATATGGGCTGCAATAAGGGTGTGCACCTGCAGATAACAGCACTGCTTGGAACCGCTCGAATACTCCGGAAGGTGCTCGAAAAATAAGAGGTGTTACCTTACTTTACCGGGTGTGAACAGTTGACACAGTAGTACATCTCCAGCGTTAGAAGCTGTGCAAAGGCAATGATGATGATGATGATGATGATGATGATAATAATAATAATAATAATAATAATAATAATAATAATAATAATAATAATAATAATAATAATAGTAATAATAATAAAAATAATAATAATAATAATGAGAAGGAGGAAAAGGAAAAGAGAGGGAATGAGACGGAGAAAGCTTACACATTATAGTACCCTACATCTGATGTGTAGGCGAATTAATAAGTTATCCAAATTTTCAGGGCTCAATGTTGTCAGGAACATACCAGTCAGTTCTTTCTTCTATGCTTAGATCTCGGAGAGCGTTGTCACACCTTCCTGGCAATAATGCCCTATATGTTGCAAACATGAAATTCCACATGTAACATTATTGGACGAGTTAAAGCAGTGAGAACCTGACAACATCCCACATGGTAGATGCTCACACTATAATTTACTTGACTCTTCTGTGTTGTACCTCCTTCAACTAGATAAGATACGGAAATCGAAAACCTACATTGGGAATGGAAGCGACACTAGAATTCAATCCAGAAATGTATGCACGTGCCACAGTGTCAGAGCATGACAGCGTATCAACAACCGTAGAATACCGTACAACCTATCATCCGCAATGCCAGCCTATTGGAATACGCCTCCAATTGGAAGAAGCAGAAGGACAGACTTCTCGATCGTGAACACTTGCCAACCATGTGCTCAATTGCATGTTTGAAGACATTAACGCTCTTGGTTTTTAAATAACTGTGGTAAATTTATTACTTTGTCCAACCTCCATTAGCTAGAGTCGGCTATTATTGATTGTTGGTCGCTCATCAATTATAACTGCTTTTCTTGAGGTAATTAATTAAGCATCCCATAAAAGGTTCTCTTTACTCTCTTTTACTCTCTTTTACTCTTTTACTTGTTTCAGTTATTTGACTGCGGCCATGCTGAAGCACCACCTTTAGTCGAGCAAATCGACCCCAGGACTTATTCTTTGGAAGCCTAGTACTTATTCTATCTTTCTCCTTTGCCGAACCGCTAGGTTACGGGGACGTAAACACACCACCATCGATCGTCAAGCGATATTGGGGGGACAAACACAGACACACAAACATACACACACACACACATATATATATATACATACATACATATATATATATATATATATATATATATATATATATATATATATATATATTCCGTATTCCCGAG
>NC_142930.1:92267486-92269986 GCF_046866305.1 Octopus bimaculoides | reverse complement strand
TAGCTTTTGTTGTTTCTTCTTCTTCTTCTTCTTCTTCTTCTTCTTCTTCTTCTTCTTCTTCTTCTTCTTCTTCTTCTTCTTCTTCTTCTTCTTCTTCTTCTTCTTCTTCTTCTTCTTCTTCTTCTTCTTCTTCTTCTTCTTCTTCTTCTTCTTCTTCTTCTTCTTCTTCTTCTTCTTCTTCTTCTTCTTCTTCTTCTTCTTCTTCTTCTTCTTCGTATTTGTTAGGTAGATTGATTTCTTGTTTGTATTTGTCAGCTTCCTTAAATACTGAAAACAGTTTTTTGTTTTGCTCCTGTTTTGTGGCTATTTGTATTAGTTTCCCTTGCTTCTGGAGTAGGTATTTTTGCAGTCCTATGGTGGTTATTTTATAATAGTTTTCTAGCTGTATAAGACCCCTGCCACCATCTGTGCGTTGTATATATAGCCTTTTTATGTCAGATTTTGGGTGGTGCATCCTATATCCTGTCATTATTTTTCTTGTTTTCCTGTCTATTTTACATAGTTCGTTTAGTGTCCAGTTAAGGATGTTGTAGCTGTAGCTTATAACTGGGACAGCTAAAGTGTTGATACCCATTATCTTGTGTTTAGCATTGAGCTCTGTATTTAGTATTGATCTAACTCGTCTATAATACTCTTTCTTTATTTTTTCTTTCATTTGTGTATGTTGTATCCTATCTAGTTCATTGACTCCTAAATACTTATATGGTTGGCTTTCGTCTCGTTCTCTTATTTCATTGGCTTTATCTAGTGTTATATTGCTACTTTTAACTAATTTTCCTCATTTCGGGGTTGCTTTGGCACATTTTTCTAGTCCGAATTTCATATCTATTTCCTTGGTAAAGCCGTGTACTGTCTGTAGTTGTGTTTCTAGCTCTTTGTCGTTTTGTGCATACAATTTTAGGTCATCCATATATAGAAGGTGGCTGACTGTTTTTCCGTAGCATTTGTAACCGCATCCAGTTCTATTTAGCAATTCTGTTAAAGGTGTGAGTGCCAGGCAGAACAGGAGTGGAGAGAGCGTGTCTCCCTGGAATATTCCTCTTCTAATGAGGATGGTTTTCGTTTTCACAAGTCCCTCTTTTGTTTGGAGTTGTAGCACTCTGCCATTTGTTGATTGAGTGCTCTATGTATTTTATGATAATTGGTGCCACCTTGTTTATGGCTAGTGTTTCCAGAATCCACGTGTGGGGAACACTGTCGAAAGCCTTTTGGTAGTCCACCCAGGCCATACGGAGGCCTTTCTTCTTTCTGCGGCTGTCTTCAGTTATGACTTTATTGATCAATACTTGATCTTTACAGCCGTATGAGCCCTTGCAGCATCCCTTCTGCACTTCTGGAAACAGGTTGTTATTTTCCAGGTGTTTACTCAATCTCTGCGATATTATTGCAGTAAAGGCTTTGTAGATCGTAGGGAGACAGGTTATAGGTCTATAGTTTTGTGGTTTCTCCGTTTCCGTGGATTTGTGGATTAAGATGGTTTTCCCTTTTGTGAGCCATTCAGGAATTGTCTCTGGATCTGCTAGTATGTTGTTAAAGTTTTCTGCCACCTATTTATGCATTCCTGGCAGGTGTTTTAACCAGAAATTGGGCATCTTGTCGTGTCCAGGTGCCTTCCAGTTGCTTAGTCTTTGCAGTGTCTGGGTGACCTCTTCAGTTGTTATAGGGGCCCAGAGTTGCTCAGGTGCTAAGTTCGTTGTTTTAATGGTCCTTTTCTGGGGTTGTTGCTTCACCGACCATATTTGTTTCCAGAATTTCTCTAGTTCTTCTGCTGTTGGTGCTGAAGTAATGTCTATTTTATTTTTACCCAGTTCTTGGTAGAGTTTTTTGGGGTTGGATTTGAACTGTTTGTTTTGTTCAAAGAAACGTTGGCGTTTCTCATACCGGCGGATCCTTTGTGCTTTGGCAAGGATGTTTTGCTTTAGTTTTTCTTTTGCCTCAGGTATGTCTTTTTCTGTAATGCTATATTTGTATAGTATTTTTGTTTTCTTCTTGTTACTTAGTAGTGTTGATTGTTTACTAATTTCGTTCAGAATCGATAAATCTTTTCTCTTTTTTTAAATTTTGTTCTGGATGTTATTTATCCACAAGGTCTGTTTGGGTGGTAGAACTCCTGTTCGGGTGGGTTTGAGTGAGTATCCTGCTTCTTTTGTGGCTGCAGTGGCTGCCGCATATATTATGTCATTTAGCTCAGTGATATTGCCTGTTGTTTCTGTGGTTATTAGTTCCGTGACGGCCAGGTTTATGCTATTTATTATTGATGTTGTTTTATTGTCTATTTTGATTTTTGGGAGATATAATCTGTGGTCCATTCTAAGATCTGTGGTTTTCAGTTCTTTGGTTATTCTCATTTTCATAGTATCGTAATTATTAGGTTTCCCTTCGTTATTTCCATGCTTTATATTTGTTTTGCCTTCCTTTTCATTCATATGTTTGTCTGTGGTGTTCTGGATTGGTGCTTTTTGTACGCTATTATACATCTCTACGGTCTGGGTTTGTTGTT
>NC_142930.1:92174986-92264986 GCF_046866305.1 Octopus bimaculoides | reverse complement strand
CACATTCAGTGCGTTGACATATAACACAAAGAAAAAAAGCTGTAAAATCACAAAGAGTGCGGTATACGTTGTAGCTTTTGCAATCAAGTGCATAGAATAATGAAGTTGGTGAAGCATCTCTTTCAGATAATGCTATTTTTCTAATGAAATGTTGCTTTTATTTTAAAACATAAACACCAGAGAAGCAAAGGCAGGCATTAGTACAGATCTCTTGTCAGTTGATATACATGTTCTGCTTCATTTGCACCTCATACAGTTATTAACTTCGCCAAATTATAAGTGCTTTGAAATTCTTTATTTCGGTGTACATCAAACAAAAGTGTTATTTGCAAAACGTCTCCTTTCTGGATTTAATTGAAATTTCTTAAACTTGAAGGAAAAACGAATGATAATAAATGATTATATTCTAACTTAAGAAAATGTATTTCATTTTCATTTCCATTGTTTTATGAATTATTATGATTATTTTCTTTTTTACCAATAATCATTTTTAATGTTTAAAAGAAAGACAGATACATAATGAAATTAGCTATTTCATAAACATTTGTACTTTACCATTTCAATCTATTCACATGCTTAAATTTCAAAGAAATGTTTCTCACATTGAGTTTTGATTCATTATTTAAATTCTTCATATTCCACATTAGCATCATCACAGTTCGAAATATCACTATTCGCAAATCACAAAGAGTCTAGTGGCACTACAGAATTATCAACTTCCAATAAATTTACGCAAAAGATATTCAGAATCCAATATTCCTAAGTTAAAGACAATTAAGGAATGGCTTTAGATGCTTGAAGTTTAATTTTAGAAGAAATTGTAAATTCATGAGTAGGAATGGTAATATAATAACAAAGGATATATAATCGGAAAGGAATTGTTCAAATTAGCTGACAGGATTTCTGCAAGTAGTTCAATAATTGAGAATTAAAATAAGAACATTAAAACTAAATAATATAATTATTTTTCAAGTAGGTGGAAGGTCACACTATAAGAGAGACAAAAGGTATAATTGATTCACACACCTATAGTAAATTTGTTTCAAACTTTGGAACATGACTAGCAATTTTGAGAGAGGAAGTAAGGGGAGTACATCGACCCCAGTACTCAACAGGTACTTATATCGACTACGAAATGATAGAAGGTAAAGTCGACCTCAGTGGAATGTGAACGCAAAATGTAAAGATTGACGAGATGCAGCTCAGCATTGTGTCGGGTGTACTAAATCACCCATACTAAGCCAGTTTCAGTGAGATTTGATCTCACACAGAAATTGGAATTTTAAACATCGTAAATAGTTTCAATCGATTATTTTACCTATTCGACTAGCTCACTACCCTCTAAGCTATATTATGTAATAACAAATTTGATGAACAATACTTATCATATCACAGCTAACGAGAATAATACTGATTTATGAAGCGAAATATTAACCAAAATCAAAGGAGGTTTAGTTAAAACATTGTAGTCGAGGCTTAACATTTCTAAAGTGGAGTATATAAAATAACAAGGGCATATCACAATATTACTCATAATAACGGAAATATGATTAATTAGGAAGAATACAAGTATAAAATTTTCTTTTAATTTCATAGTCTCTTGGATATTATTTGAAAACATTTGCTTTATAAGAGTCAAAAGGCTAATTATTAGTAGTCAAGCAGAAAATATAGCTATTTTATGAGTGTGAAATACGTAAATACGTAATTATCAAATTGAACTGCTTGCACAACACAAGCTTGCAATAATATCGTGAAGTAGAATGTCACTTTTCAAAAGTAGTAGAGTCTGGTATGGGAATTAGAGCGAACGGATAATGTTTTATCTAAATATATTCACTAATTTGAATGGAGTGGCTTTGGAACTGACCAATCAATATGAAACATGTACACAGATAAAACTTTACCTTTCTGAAATCCAAAACACACAGAATAAGAAAATAAAAAAACGCGTGAAGAGAAAGAGCATCGACAAAGATCGGAAACAATGAGAATCCCAATAACCTATTAGTTTCGGATATAGACACAATGCTTAATATTTGGGAGAGGGGTAGATCAATACCAGTGGTACTTGACTGTTAGTTTATGTTACCGGACTACAGATGTTGAAATGAAATCTTGGCTCAGCTGAATTTGAAATCAAAACGTAAAGAACTGGGGTTGTGATTGAGTAACTACTGCACTCACTTGTATAAGTAGTTATGAAATAACTACATACTGAGTAAAACAATTCCTGAAATTGATATGATGAACTAAAACTTTCAAGTGAGTGCACCTTTATGGTCGCTTCCCATTGACCAAAACGAGTGAAGAATAAATCCTGCAATAGTTTTTATTCATGCATTTGTATGCAGTGTTAATACTACTGAATGCTACATAATCCAACTCTACTTAAAGATATGAATATTGTTCCCCCCCCCCCACATTTAACTTCGTTAAAATCATCAGTACCAAAACTAATGTCTTGATTTGTTGCCATATTACCAGAGATTTCTTGCAATTTTTATCTTAATCCGCTTAACATTCGCAGGTCAGTGTAAAGGCTTGTATATGTCTCTATACACTACTGCTTACGCTCTTAAATGTCAAACTGATTTTCATATTAGGATGATTCTTAATAATACGTGTTTCCCGATTTTTTACATTTGTAATCTCTGTTCTACTATGTTGGCAATAATCAACAAAGTTAGTTAATCAACATTAAATTTCTTTTCATTATTTGGAATTATGTTGACCATGTCAGCTAAAGCTTCTTCATTTAACTCCTGTTCCACAAACATTTGCATTTCACCGCCCACTAAGTTATGCAATCTCTCATCTAGCGTTAAACGGGTGATAGTAAGTCAGTGTTTAAATTTAACATGTCTTAGTATCACTGACATTCAGTGACAGTCCATATAAAATGCATTCCAACATTCATTTAAGGTGGTTTTATTAATTTTTCAAATCGAAATTGCAATTATCTTTGCACAGTGAAGAACATTACATTTTTACAGTACCTGAAAAGCGATAGAATTACTTTTTTCCATATTTAATATTTATACAAATATTTAGTAAGGTTTGTCTTAATGTTACAAATCTTGTGGCTTGATCTCATGGTCTTATAAAAATGGTGTATTAGCGGAGGTGGAAGTTAAGAAGGGGAATTAGTTCTAATTCTACAACGTTCTAAATTGCATAGAAGTGTGGAATGTTATCTATTAAGTACCTACCAGGGTGAAACTTTCAGGTGATAGACAATAAATTAAAGTTTGGGTAAAAGCATTTCTATAGAATATTACAGCTGTTATCCAGGTTTTTATTTCTTTGCACGATAAGTGTTTGTTGGCATTCCGTTGCTTACGACGATGAGGGTTCCAGTTGATTCGATCAACGGAACAACCTGCTCGTGAAATTAACGTGCAAGTAGCTGAGCACTCCACAAACACGTGTACCCTTAACGTAGTTCTCGTGGATATTCAGCGTGACAGTGTGACAAGGCTGACCCTTTCAATTACAGGCACAACAGAAACAGGAAGTAAGAGTGAGAGAAAGTTGTGGTGGAAGAGTACAGCAGGGTTCTCCACCATCCCCCTGCCGGACCCTCGTGGATCTTTGGGTGTTTTCGCTCAATAAACACTCACAACGCCAAGTCTGGCAATGGAAACCGCGATCCTATGACCGCCAGTCCACTGCCCTAACCACTGGGCCATTGCGCCTCCACACGCTAATAAACTGGAACATTACCGTTGCTCAATTCTCTGTTGTTAAACCTGAATAAAGGTGCGTATTGATTGACCCTCTTCAGACAAACACGTCCTGATGAGATTCCACGCCAAGCGCATATACTCAATCGCTACAGACGACCGACTACCAGGATTCCGATACTCAAACAGGTCAACCAACCAAGCTTACGAGTAGCTGGATTACAGGAGCACGCCACAATTCACAGCGTTAAACTTTGGGGAAGAGCTAATCGATTTCATCGACCCAAGTGTGTAATTGATACATATGTTATCGACTCCAAACGGGTAAAAATCAAACTCAGCATCGGTGGAATTTAGACTCAGCACGGAACGACAAACAAAATGACGCTAGTAATTTAGCACGTGGTACTATCAATTCTGCCACCTCACATACTACCTCTTCTTCTCCTTCTCCTTCTTCACCTCCTCCTCCTCCTTCTTCTTCTTCCTCTTCTTCTTCTTCTTCTTCTTCTTCACCTCCTCCTCCTCCTTCCTCTTCTTCTTCTTCTTCTTCTTCTTCTTTTTCTTCTCCTTCTCCTTCACCTTCTCCTCCCCTTCCTCCTCCCCTCCTCTTCTTCTTCTTCTTCATCTTCTTCTTCTTCTTCTTCTTCATCTTCTTCTTCTTCTTCTCATTAGCATGAAATTTTTGGGGAAGGGTAATTTGATTACATCACCCCAGTGTTTCACTGGTACTTAACTTATTGAATCTGAAAGGATGAAAAGCAAAGTCGATCTCGGTGGAATTTGAACTCAGAACGAAGCCACAGATGAAATATCACTAAACATTTTGCCCGGCGTTCTAACGATTTAGCTAGCTCGTCGCCTTAATAATAATAATAATAATAATAATAATAATAATAATAATAATAATAATAATAATAATAATAATAATAAAAATAATAATAATAATAGAGACAATGACTTAGCAGATCCAGAGACAATGCCTTAGCAGATCCACAGACAATGTAACAACATACTAGCAGATCCAGAGACAATGCCTGAATGGCTCACAAAAGGGAAAAACCATCTTAATCCACAAATCCACGGAAACGGAGAAACCACAAAACTATAGACCTATAACCTGTCTCACTACGATCTACAAAGCCTTTACTGCAATAATATCGCAGACATTGAGTAAACACCTGGAAAATAACAACCTGTTTCCAGAAGAGCAGAAGGGATGCTGCAAGGGCTCATACGGCTGTAAAGATCAATTATTGATCAATAAAGCCATAACTGAAGACAGCCGCAGAAAGAAGAAAGGCCTCAGTACGGCCTGGGTGGACTACCAGAAGGCTTTCGACAGTGTTCCCCACACGTGGATTCTGGAAACACTAGCCATAAACAAGGTGGCACCAATTATCATAAAATACATAGAGCACTCAATCAACAAATGGCAGACAGTGCTACAGCTCCAAACAAAAGAGGGACTTGTGAAAACGAAAGCCATCCTCATTAGAAGAGGAATATTCCGGGGAGACACGCTCTCTCCACTCCAGTTCTGCCTGGCACTCACACCTTTAACCGAATTGCTAAATAGAACTGGATGCGGTTACAAATGCTACGGAAAAACAGTCAGCCGCCTTCTATATATGGATGACCTAAAATTATATGCAAAAAACGACAAAGAGCTAGAAACACTACTACATACAGTACACGGCTTTACCAAGGAAATAGATATGAAATTCGGATTAGAAAAATGTGCAAAAGCAACCCTGAAAAGAGGAAAATTAGTTAAAAGTAGCAATATAACACTAGATAAAGCCAATGAAATAAGAGAACGAGACGAAAGCCAACCATATAAGTATTTAGGAGTCAATGAACTAGATAGGATACAACATACACAAATGAAAGAAAAAAATAAAGAAAGAGTACTATAGACGAGTTAGATCAATACTAAAAACAGAGCTCAATGCTAAAAACAAGATAATGGGTATCAACACTTTAGCTGTCCCAGTTATAAGCTACAGCTACAACATCCTTAACTGGACACTAAACGAACTATGTAAAATTGACAGGAAAACAAGAAAAATAATGACAGGATATAGGATGCACCACCCAAAATCTGACATAGAAAGGCTATATATACAACGCACAGAAGATGGCAGGGGTCTTATACAGCTAGAAAACTATTATAAAATAACCACCATAGGACTGCAAAAATACCTTCTCCAGAAGCAAGGGAAACTAATACAAATAGCCACAAAACAGGAGCAAAACAAAAAACTGTTTTCAGTATTTAAGGAAGCTGACAAATACAAACAAGAAATCAATCTACCTAACAAATACGAAGAAGAAGAAAAAGAAACAACAAAAGCTATAAAACAAATGAAATCCAAACTAAAACTAGAACAGCAACGGACCATGATAAAACGATGGCAAGAAAAGCCCCTACATGGTAAATACTGGCCTAAACTAAATGCGAAAGAAATAGACAGAGAAAAATCCCAGCAATGGCTGAGAAGCTCAGGACTCAAAGCAGAGACTGAAGGATTTTTAATTGCTGCACAAGACCAAAGCCTCCCCACCAGAAATGACCAAAAACACATAATGAAAAGAAACATAACAAGTAACCGTAGAATATGTGGAGATGGACAAGAAACAATAAATCATATTATCTCTGGCTGCCCAGTCCTGGCTAAGAAGGAATATATTCACAGACACGACAGTGCTGGCACCTATATACACTGGAAGCTATGCCAACACTATGGAATAACAACAGAAAGAAGATGGTATAAACACGCCAGAAAAGGTCACAGAAAACGAGAAAGCAACCATACTTTGGGATATGCCAATACACACAGATAGAGAAATTAAGGCCAATAGACCAGATATAGTTGTCAAAGATTATGAAGAAAAAAAATGCTTTCTAATTGATGTATCAATACCAGCAGATGACAACGTTTCTCTAAAAGAAATGGAAAAACTTTCAAAATACAAAGACCTGGAAATAGAGATAACTCGAATGTGGAGTCTAAAAACAGAAACAATTCCTATCATAGTATGTGCCTTAGGTATAATAAAAAAATATTCAGACATATACATAACAAAAACACCAGGACTTACAAATATATATAACATACAGAAAATTGCACTAGTGGGTACTGCACACATTCTACGCAAAACACTTTCAATACAGTAAACATAAGAGCACCACAGCAAACCACAGCACATACCCAAGGCTCACAGAGCTGCGCTCGGTAGTGAAGTGAAAGCACGTTATAAAAATAAAACTACTGAACAATAATAATAATAATAATAATAATAATAATAATAATAATAATAATAATAATAATAATAATAATAATAGCAGAAAGAAAAGCTGAGGGACAAAAGACCAACTTCTCTTACACAGAATGGTACTGAACGACTGCAGGAAAAAATTACTAGACTGGGCATGGCGTGGATCGATTACAAGATGGAATCGTCCTCCATTCTTGGATTTTAGAAAGTCTAGGGCTGGTACAGGTGTCTGATAACATATTAGATTTTATTAGGAGCTCAATAAAGAACTAGAATGCAGAGTGAACTTCATGTCGAAAATTTTGGCGTGAGTTAACATTAAGAGAGGCATATTTCAATGAGATAGACTATCACCTTTGCTGATTGTGATTTGTGTAACACGGCTCACACAGATATTACGGAAAGTGACATAGAGGTAAACATTGAAAAGTGGAGGAAAAGTTAATTATCTGTTATTTGTGAATGATTTAAGGGTGTTGGCGAAAATCGAACGTGAAATTAATGGCCTAGTTTCAGCAGTACAAATATTGAGTAAGGATATCGGAATGGAATTTGGGAGTAAAATGTGTGGTATGCTTATAATAGAAAAAGGCAAAGTGAAAAGAAGGAAAGCTTTAGGCGATAATATCCCTGAAGAACCAAATTAATTGTGGGAAGTAGGCTCAATTGATCAGGGCAATGAACATATAAACTGTTTCCTTAATGCGATATGGTGCAGATGTCAGGCGGACAAAAAATGAACTTGAGGAAATGGAGAAATGTACAAGAAATATGACAATTAATAAAAAGAAGTACACCTAAAAAGTGGTACTGTATATGGTGCTGTATGTGCCTCGGAACAGAGGAGGAAGCCACCGTATGGGCAATATCTCAGAAAAGTCAAAGGAAAAGACAAGAATAACACTTGGAGAGGGATGAGAAAAGTGATCAAAAAGGATGCACTTTAATATTGAAACGCACCGTTCTGGAAACTCATGAAACTATGTTCCATATAGATATGAGCAGAGCATCTCCCCTCTGTAGGATATTTGACAGCAAAAACGAAACAAAATTAAGTGGAAGCAAGTAAAACGACCCGGGGCATACTTCAGCTTTGATGAGAAGCCAATGAACCTATAGAGGTCGCACTATCCACGTGTTTTCTTGAATCTAAAAAGAGAAACTCTTGGTCGGTGACATCATGAAAGAAAATTTATTTTGGAGACGATGTCTTCTACGTTTGCTGACTAGAAAACTAAAATGTACATAAAAGTCCATACATTTTTACTATAACATTAGCAGGAATGAACAGCATTTTAATTCAAAATTATTGCAAAACGCCGACTTGCATTTCTATTACGCGAGCATTTTTGGGGTATAATCAGTCAATATTACAACATAGAAATCGGTCCAAATTGAGTCAGTTATGATACCAGATCCCAAAACTGCGAATATAATATTTTCGCGGTGATTCGCTCGCGCATATTTTAGATAATTCTGTTTGCACAGTCTATTCAATATAGAATGATTCGTCTATTATAACATTAAAGGATTATATCTAAACGTACTTGCGTAATGGAAACGCGTATTGTCGTTTTGTATCTTGTAATCTTGTATTAATGTGGTTCTATTCTTCGTTTTCTAAACTTAATTATATACTCTGGAATTTTTTCGAAATTCTTCTAAGGTAACTTCGGGTTTTCTGGTCGGACCATGAGAGCAATACCGAATGGTAATACTTTGGGCCCTATAGACTCCGATAGATCGAGATAGCTAGCCAAGTTTGGATGTCTGCAGAGTGTTTACAAATATGTCTGACTGAGTTTTTGAATCCCTATCACTTTGAATTATATATATATATGAAGAGAGAGAGAGCGAGAGCGAGAGAGAGTCAGTGTTTGTATTCGAACAATATGAAAATGGAGAGATATGGGAAGTATATGACGGATATTTCAGATAAAGTGATAGATAGCAAATAAGAGAAAAGTAAATGTATCAGGAGACAACATAATAGATAGTATAATTTCGAAATTGACAGTTTCAGTTTTAAGTCAATAAGAAACCATTTATTTTCTTCGAATACAGCAGACTTGGAAAATATAATTTTAATACGTTAGAAAAATTTCGCAAGAAAAATCTATAAAGTATATAACCGCAGATATGTCAATTGTGTTTAATATCTTCATTTAACGATATTTTACTAATAAGTTACTCAATTTTAAAAATAAAATAATACAATATTCATTAGGTAAAACCCTATAGCGTTATCTCTCACATCACAAACAAAAAATTAATACAAGAACATTGAATCGAAAATTTTTCAAGAACAAAAGCAATTTCACAGTCTTGCTGCAAGAAATACAGTTTTATTTAAATGTGTTCCCATGGAAATGATTTTAATAACGAGAGAATAAAATATGCTGCCATATAAATGAAGTAATAATGTGTTTCATCTGATTTTCATGTTATATTCATTTGGCTTATATTGTATAGATTTTATTCTTTTAAATTTGTTTTTCTTTTCTCTCATTCTTCTTTATTGGTTACTTTCAGCAAGATTATAAATACGCTAGTTGCAATCTGTCAATTGGAATAACGTACACTTTAGGATTTAATATGATATTGTTTCTCTTTCAATAGTCCCTTTATTTGTTGCCTTTTAGTGAACGTTGCATTATTTACTTACCTTTATGTTTGCAAATGGGTATGGGGGTGTAGGTTCGCTGCATTCATGGGCAATATTTTGAATTAGAATGTTATTTTATGTTCTCAGCTAATACACTAAAACTGTCAATGCTTCACAAATGCATATTTGGGTAAATATATTGATGCAATAGAGAAGAAAGAATATTTCAAAAATAGAAATCATAGACGTATTAACACCATTATTTGTATTAACGTCATTTTAAAAGGGAAACCGTGAATATATTCCAAAATTCAAATTGAATCAGTATGAACATAGAATATACTGGGGTGGTCGAATCTGATTTTGAGATGATAAAGTGTTAACTACAAAAATGTTTCGGTCGATAGAGCCTCCTCTGCAAAATAAATGTAACTTACAGATTCTTGAATGACTTAAAATATTTTTTGTGAAATTTATTCACAGATAAGACAATTAAAAGTAATGACATTCAAATACGTTCCATACAAGATTTGTACATGTATAATAGACCCCCCGTGTGTATCCTATCATATTAGAGAAGGCAAAATAATACAGTAATCAATTGAAATTAATCGAACATTCATTGGTGTTAATGGTTTACTTGCCTACTTTGTATTTCGGTTTGCTTGTAAAAATGATTGTGTGATGTATATGATTGTGTGATAATAGTGACGGGGATGGGGTGGGATTATGACTTCCCTTGTATGTAAGAGCATGCGATAATGGGCGTGCAGTTTATGGGGTTGCACTTACATTGTCATGTGGTTTTAGGCGTTTCTGAAGATTCTTTCGCAATCACCTTCAATTGAAATTTCTGAGCACTGTACCATGGCTCTTTTGACAAGACTTGCCCTCAATGCTAATGAATTGTCTTTTCATTAAAAGTGTAATATCAACTGATTGTATTCACTTTTCGATTTACTGCTCTACGTTGACGCACAACGGTTTTTTTTTTCATTATGCGGCAGACGTTTTTGAAGAACTCAATAAAGAACCAAAAGATGGTCATCTTTTCACTTTATTTGGAATAATTTTAAACAAGAATCACACGTGTAGTACATGGGCAGGACAATGTGTCGGACAGGTCGGTAACAACCGCTTTATCTTTTTTTAAAGCTAACGTAATCACATTTGAGAATCAATAATATCTTTTATTTTCTGTTGTACTTAATATGAAAAATGTGGTCAACTGGCAGAACAAGTTGAACTTCCCACAAACTTGTGCTTCGAACAAATTCTTCCTAATTTTTGCGTTGTGCAGAGCTCAGCATCATTTCTGTCCTTCAGAAATCGATGGATAAAATATTAGTTGTACACTGTTATCAATTCTTCTCCTTACTCTTACTAACATTGTAATTATTTCTCTCCTTCAGTCTCAGGATCTGCAATGCTCTGCAGGGAGGGATTTTAGTTAGGTAAATTTCAGTGACCTTTAAAGAAGCACAAGACGGTTGAATCAATGGTTAAACTGGTGTCGTACTTAACATGATAAAAGGAGCATTTCGAGGAAACGATTTAACACAATGTGCATAGAAGATATTACGTTTTGCCAGAAGGTTTAACAGCAATAAGATTGGTTGGGTATTTTATGAATGATTGTAGCAACGGAATAATATTCTAGAGTGAAGCAGTGTGTGATAATGCTCGGTAGATTCTTGAACAAAGTTTCCTTCTGATCTATTACAATTACAGGTATGACGATGAGGATTATGTTACTGCTGCTGCTTTGGTGTGTATATAGATGTAATTAAGTGATGGACAGAGCTTTAGAATTTCTCGTACACCCCCACCCCACACACAACATGTAAGAAACATGTATATATATATATATATATATATATATATATATATATATATATATATAAGCAAACATTTGCTTGTTTAGAATACGTTTGTGGCATATTTCAAATTCTAAAGGCAAATTCACTTCAGTTACCGAGGAGAAAAGCATTATCTGTCATGGTAAAATGTATAAAAACAACACCATATTTGTCCAGTGCTGCACCTGTTCATATATATATATATTCCTTTATTCCTTTACTTGTTTCAGTCATTTGCCACCGGCCATGCCAAAGCACTACATTTAGTCAAATAAATCGACCCCATGACTTATTTAATGCAAGTCTATTACTTATTCAATCGAGCCCTTTTGCCAAACCGTTAAGTTAGGGGAACGCAAACACACCAACATCAGATGTCAAGTGATGCTGGTTGCACAAACACATACACACACTATATAGATACGTATATATATATATATATATATATATATATATATATATATATATATATATATATATAAATGTATGTATGCATGTATGTATGTATGTATGTATGTATGTTTGTAAGTATATATATATATATATAAATATATATATATATATATATATATATATATATATATATATATATATACAATTTGTTAGATCTGATGCTTTGTCAATATAGTTTTAACTTGATGTTACGGTATTAATTTTAAAATATTGTCTTCATTGGAATGTCAATACGATCTAGACATGCAGCCATATTGAACTATCGACACACCTAAGTAGGTGCTGAACTTAGGCACCATAGTATAGAGTTGATGCAAAGAAGATATTAAACATGGCTATATCGAACCAAATCCCAACATGCGTGAAGGAAAATAACATTTAAGATATATCAATTATCGATATATTCGGAAGAAAATATTCCCTTACTGCAGTATGTGTGGTATTTAATTGAAAATTTGAATTTTCTTTTCGTAAATACTCCTAAAATTTACTATGGATATATAATCTACCATAAGGAATCTATTGTTTTTATAGCTTTTATCCTGCATAGAGTCTCTTTATATTTTTTGTTTTCTTAAATATTCAGATTTGGTTAGTTGTATTATTTCTGAAATGTTTTTTCGTTTGAAATCACGCAATATTTATATATATAGTTTTGGATTATACTCATCAATGCATTTATCAATATGTTAGCAAATCTTGTAATCTATGGTTAGAAGCAATAATGTAACCACAAGAATACGGAAATTAAATTTCTTGTACTATAACACAGCGTAACGCAGGAGACTATAAGTTCATTATCTTATGTAAACCAGTAATTGTTTCCCTCTTTTATATGCAAGAAACATTCAATATGATCTGGCAATATGATTGACAATATGTGGGCATTTCCGATGTATAACCAGTGACAGTGAGAACTGTATTTTTAGAAGTAATGAATGATTATTTATGACTTGTGTGTACCTTAGTGTTATAAGATGCTGATTTCATTCTTATTCATAGTGTAAAATTTCTATGGTGTAAATATTGCTGTTAGAGGCAAAAGGGAAATATTATCATAGGGCATATAATCAAAAAACAAATTATGTGTATAATAAAATCTTACGTTATTTGCATATGAAGTATTTTTGTTGTTGAGTGGCTCTGTAGGTGATAATTGAAGTCGATACTTGTAATTACATTAACCAATTAAGTAATTATTATATCAGTACATTAGCAATGCATATCTACTAAAATGCGTTTTATGAAAATCAACTTAATTTACGGAGATGTACTTGCATAGCAAGCGACCTGATCTGAGATCGTATGCTGGAACGAAAACAACTGCAGCATGGAAGGTGTTTATAAACCATACATAGATATTTACATTTGGAATGGGACTATACTCCAAGTACTTTTTCTTCTTTGTTTTTCCTTCTCCACATCGCACTCATTTCTTATTGCAAATCTCATACAGATTTAATAATCCTTAACTTCTACTATTACCGTCTCCGATGCAGAGATACATTGAATTTTCCCTGAAACAGCTGTGAGACATTCTACATAAAATACAAATTTATTTATGCCATTGGTCTCTTTATCTCATTCTTCTTATATGTACACACGCTAATACACGACCCATGTTTAATTCCTCATTCACGTTGCAACCATATCTGGGGCAAACCTAGTCGGTATACAGCACTCACTCGGTATTACCTGTAACATTCGGGTCTGGTTGACTCCATTACCCTCCATAAAATATATATATATAAATATATATATGTATATATATATATATATATATATATATATATATATATATATATATATATATATATATATATTCCTTTGTTTTTTTCTCTGAGCTAGGTTCTTTGTTTCAGTCTTTTCAAACTTTATCGAGCAACCTTGTATAATATATCTAGATTTCCCAGAAATAACACCAGAACCATTCTCATAGAACACCTTAATATCAGAGCAAAGGAAAACACATTAGATAACATTGTCCTAGATAAACTATGCCAGTAATATAGGGGCTCTGACAGTTCAGATGACAGACCTAACCTAGGTATGAACTACGAAAGTAACCTTATACATTTTTGTCGTTATTTCAGACTTCTTACTTGTCAATCTCTCTTGTATCACAAGTCTCCCCATCCTGCCTACTCGATAGTTTTATGTCCTCCTTTACTATTTGGCCACCCTTTTTTATTCTCCTTCCGTTTCGTGATTTATTTTTTACGACACTTCTCTTTATTATTCTCTGCCCATTCTCTCTTTTATTATTTCATTATTAATTTCTTTCGTCTTCTCTAACTTACGTTAGTAATTACATCGGAAATAATTCTGGTTTTCTTTCTCTCATATGAGATTCAATATATTTCTTTCACAGAGCAATTTTGCCGCACTCAGACTCCCTGCCTCTCTTTAGCAGTAACATGAATCTATTTGTCTGACTTTCATCTCCCCACTGAATGTATTTTTTACTGGTTCTTTTCGATTTTTGTCTTTCATTATTTATTTGCTTGTTTGCCGTCTTGTCTTCCTCTCCTTATAATGTCATTCTATCTATATGTTTATAGAGAGTATTCTTTTACTACTTTTTTCCCTTCCACATATATCTCCTTGTTTATTGCAGACATATTAGTATTTAAAGTGGAGAAGGAAACAGCGAAGAGACAGAAGAGAATCACAAGAGATAGAGAGATACAGAGTGACATATAAACAAACAATGTAACAGAGAAAGAAAGATGGAGGAATGCATGTATGATCTACAGACATCTCAACTAAAGGTTAGACATGATATATTGGTGTTATTTCAATCTTCAAAAGTTACTGCTAAGTCATCATGCAACTTGACAGTTTTTATAAAAGCTATGAAGAAAAAGACGAAATGAGGGAAAGAGAAAGGAAAAACAGAAGATATAAATCAATTTTCAAATTATACTCTGTAATTTCTTGTCTACCGACACCAGCACACAGTCAGTACGTACGCCACAGTCATTCTTTAATTCAAGAAAAATATTAATTCAAGAAAAAAGGAATAACATTTTGAGATTGGTAGGTGGCAGAATTGCTAGGTCTCTAAAGAAAATACCTTGAGAAACATCGGCCTTCTACGGTCAATGTGAATTATGTTTGTGTGCACACATGTGCATGGGGTTCAGATTTCTACCCAATCACATAGCAGTACGTCCAATCCCACTGGTTATCATCATGTCGAATACAGTTTCAGTTGAATAACAAAAAGAGTACTGATGTTTCGGTTACTATAGGCTTATATTTTATATACCTAATTCGCACTACGGTTAACAGAACCACATGTTGCTGGGTACTTTCACTTGTGTATGTGCTATTGCAATTATTCGGTTGAGTTTTCCGGTCTGAGGTTAAGTCGATATCTTGACTCATTGCTATGCACTTAAGGGACACATAGAACCGATTTTCCCCACCCACCCCAAGCTGCTATTCAAACCTGCGCAAAACGGTAATAATGTCATACATCGTCCTTCTAAGGAAACCATACAACGAATTGCTACACATTTAATGAAAGTTTAAACAAAACCGTAACAGTAAATGCAGCTATTAAAAAGGCAATAGACGATTGACGAAATGAATCTAGAACTACATATTGAACTGCAGTGTGGATGAAATATAATGTATATAGTTTTTGATACTACTTTTCAGATTTCGATTACCAAAAGTGAATAAGTTTATATATTTTTCAATAGGCAACGGTCAGAAAGACGTCGGAATATCACAGCCTAATATTATCATAGCCGTTCTTCTCCTTTTCTCTCTCTGTGTCTTCATCATCATCGTCATCATCATGGTGCTTTGTGGTTGATTACACGTAGTGATTATAAATTGAAATTTTAACTATAAGAAGTTTGTTGAGTATTGAAAGACATCAGCCTAGTAATCATTTGCTACAACAACATGCAAATGCCAAAGGCGGCGAGCTGTCAGAAACGTTAGCACACCGGGCGAAACGCTTCACGGTATTTCGTCTGTATTTACGTTTTGTGTTTTAAATTCCGCCGAGGTCGAGTTTGCCTTTCTCCATTTCGGGGTCGAAAATTAAGTACCAGTTCGTACTGGGATCGATCTAATTGACTTCCCCCAGCCCACAAAAAAAAATCCTTGCTTTGTGCCTAGAGCAGAAAAGAAACGTTAGCACGGCGGGAAAAGTGCTTAGCGGTATTTCGTCTGTCCTTACGTTTTGAGTTCAAATTCCGCCAAGGTCGACTTTGCCTTTCACCAATTCGTTGTCGATAAATTAAGTACGAGTTCCGTACTGGGGTCGATCTAAATGACTGACCCCTCCCTTCCCAAAAATGTTTGGCTTTGTGCCAGAGTAGAAATGAAAATAGAAATACCAACATTAGTGAAATATTTAGTTAACAGGAGCGAATGAGTAAATTTTCATAAGATGCTTTAACTCAATTATAAGAGGTTTATGAAAAATGCCATCTTTAAAGCCATAGTCTCGGAGTGAGGAACTTATCAGTACCACACACACACACACACACACACACACACATGTATGTGATACATATCGTATTACTTATGATCCAGAAACAAAATACAATCGCATCCATGGCTCCAGAGATGCTTAAGTATACAAATACGTGTTTCAAGCGATGAATGTTTTCACTGGGTTCTCAGATAAACTGTTATACTAACAGCTGGGTTACTCGCATGATACTGTCGTCTGTCATCTTCACTCAATGAGTAAGATAAAAAAATCGGTGCATGGGTGTCACGCGCTTTGAATGAAAGAGTTACTGCAGCGCTCTTCTATCGTGGACACTTTCGTCGTTACTGTTTACAGGCTTGTCACAAATATGTTTTAATGAAACGTTGACAGTGAGAAATAAATGTGCCATTATTTCAATATGAATGGAAGAAAAAGATAGCTGAATCCCGAAAAGTGAGCAAAACTGCTATCCTACATAGACTTCCATCCACTCGAGACGATGATCTGCTGTTAGTGAGGCTGGAAACGGCAATCCATTAAGAAATGCTTGAAAACAACGACACGGTTAATGCAGATCTTTCAATTCAGCAAATGCATCAACTCAGCGAGGTGACCAGACAGATACGACTCGACTGGTGACAGGCGTGCTCCTTTAACGTGAAAACAGTCACTTCCATGTTACTAACTTGACCAAAATGCTATTCAGGGGTTCTGCTGGGAATATCTGTCGCACGCACACTAATGTAATGACTTCAGATTATCACCTTTTCCCTTTGATCTCCAAGTCAGTGAAGTATTTCGTTCAACAACACCCCAGAGCTGACAAAAGGATTCGATGAAATATTCGAGTCAAAATTCGGATTGTTCTACATAAAACTAAAGCCAATAAAACTTTGGCAAATAGTGAATAATGAAGAAAAATAATATAATTGACTAATTTGTTAAAATTGTGGATAAAATATAAATGGAAAAGAACAAATTTTTCAAACAGCCCTATGTATGTTTTGCCAATTATTGGAGATTGTATACTTCATTTCCTTGTATCGTGCTTTCAGAGTCCTCGTATATCAGCGCTTCTTTGACTACTCTTCTCACATTTTGTATGAATCCTTCAACAAGCCTCAGTATAATCATCATCTCCTTGATTCCAGTCTAAGCTGAACTGTTTTAGCTTTTTGTCATGTTGAGATGTTGAACAATGGCCGAAACATTAATCACTGCATGGAAAATAACCTTTATGTAAAATGAATGTATTAACTAATGAGAATTTGTTTCAAATTACAATATATCACTAAACTGGTTTGCAGAAATATAGTCCGTTTACCATGTGTAACTATCCTTATCTAAGGCTATACGAAATATCGCAGGGTTATGAACTCGGTACCAAGAAGTCCATATGTTCAGAATATTACCCAGTCAGCCGCTGCATGTCTACATAGCATTTCTGTGTAAGTAAGCAGGAAGAAAATATAGTTCTGCTGTTTGGAAAGTTGTAATTCAATCTATTCAGAATAAATCGATTCATAGCTAAACTAGTGAGGTATAAATCATGTTAAACCAAGCTTAGTTATCGATATTGTAAGAAAAATAATCTAATGTACAGTAAAATATAATCCATCAGAAACATTTACAACCTAACCTTTCACACTTTATTCTGTTGTCCAATGAAGATATATTTCTGCTGTACACCACAGTGATCAGTCATGCTCAGTTGGTTTACCTAACTAATGGATCAGGTCAGCTTAATTTACCAATATAAATGTACTTCAGTGCAGATCAGTGTGCTGCAATATATTATATATTTATATAAAATATAATGAACAAACACACTGAAGTGAAGCTCCGTAGTGTCTGAATAGGAAATTACAGAGTTAACATAGGGTCTAATTCTATCAATCTGTCCGCGATGTTTAATATAAATTTGTTATTCATAGCAGGAATCTGCTCAAAGTGTGTATTAATGATATTATTGCAGTCATGTTTAAGTGCTTGTTGCCTGCTTGTTAAGTAATATAGCACACTCTATACTTCACTAATAGATTTAATCTTATCTGTGCAAAGAAATTCTAAAATAAATTAAAAAAAAAGAACAAGGAAAGAAAGAAATCATGTAAGTTACACTCAAAACAGGAAGTAACAGATAACAATATATTGTTCAAAATTCTGACATGTTTCAAGTTTGATGTATTAATGGAAGTCATGTGTGAAATACCAATTTATTGGTAATTACATTATTGATTTATTTTGGCTACTGTAAGAGACAGACATGGAAGCTATGTGGTTAAGTTATTGCAGAAACACTTTGTAATCTTTTAATGCTCGCGCTAACTTTACAGGGTAGAGAGAAAACAAAGCGCATATCTTTACTAGGTAATACGACTATGCAAATTGCGATTATTTTAATCCAAACGGCCAATAGCATTTATAATATATGCTGAAAACGAAATAGCTGCTAAGAAATGAATACAATCAAATGAATCGCTTAGAGTTCATGGTTCTTGCTTATTGTATTAATCAGAAAAGAAGTATACAGGAGATCATTGAATTCTGAAAAAAAAAAAATTAGTTATTTCAATATTTTCTAACTCATTATATCTACAAAAAATATTGACATCTTATGACCTAAACACAAGGTCAATTTACATAGGTGAAATGCAAATTCACACATACACGCACACACACACATACACATGCACACGCACATGGCATATGTTTGGGAAAAACAACACCAATGTAATTTTGTAATTTTACTATTTATATCTTCAATATAACTCAAGCTGGATCTTATTCAGAACACAGAAGAACGAAAGTAAATTCTCTCAGGCAATTCATCCAACACTGCTATTTTTGTTATTCTATTAAAGTGTACTAATACCAAAATGTTTCGTTATTCTGCAAGATTAACTTATAAGCATTATATTTCTAATTTTAACTCTGCTTCAAACGATATGTTTTCTGACCATGTTCCTGTGTCCTATTTCTTTCTCATATGATTGCGTGTACATACGCTATTTTTATTATTTTGCTTAGTCAAATACGCAATACTATTTTTAATGCAAGGATTGCAATACAATACAAGCTAAAAAATCATAATTTCTCTATCAGAAAGGATTTAAATCATTACCATGAGACATGTTGCAGAAATACCGAGGCATTCAAGTTAGTATTCACTTCTCAAATGTGCACTGTAACAGATATTTTTATCGCTGTTACGTTGTCTCGGTTTCATCTTTAGCTACACAGAACATCAATGCCACATCGAACATATCGACCTTATATAAATGTACTGCGAAAATAGTGGGACGAACATGTGACCTACACAATCTAACGCTTTTGTTGCCAGTAATTCAGAAAACATAAAATGCATACACCGCACTTAAAACACTACATATAAATGTCTAAATCGCAAGGCATTACCTATTATACCTCATCATACACAAATATATATAACACATGCAAATATGTAACAAATAGAGAAATCTGTGGGACAAAATAAAAGTATTGACATACACATGCATGATGTTCACCAGGTTCGATATACACATGGAAACAACACATTCGATCAGATATTATGTTGTTTATATTATGCAATCGGTAATGACTTGGGTTCCAAATTCTTCACGTCAAGTAAGAGCAATTACAAGCGTCGAAAGTTAGGACACTTTCTATCATACAAAGCTTCACATATCCCAAATTTATCTATCCCCTTCAAAATGAAAGATATATATTGAAAACTGAAGTGAATTACCACAGCTAGCCCTTTGGTTGCACAATCACAACGCCGAAACGCCTAAGTAAACCTATAACGCCATATGCATATTGGATATTATTCTAAGAATAATGTCCTTTCACTTCAGTCCGGAAATAGACCAGAAACATTTGGAAAAATAGCAGCAGTGTATGCCAACTCATTTGGTTAATATACTATAGTGGAATGCGTACTACTAACACTCGTAATAAAATACAAATCGATACTGCCAATGTAAGGAACACATTCCAAAAAATCCACACAACACCTGTTAACCACTCAATGCTGTAGCTCATGTTGCTAGAAATAGCAACGAAATTTCCCTTAAATCACAATTTGTCACCTTCAAAGGAAAAGACAGTTTGCTTAAAATCTATCTAGATATTCTATAAAGAAGGAATTACATGTTCAATACTATCGTTGGTATAAGCAACAAATTTAGAAGCCACTACATGTCGATGTCCTTTGCATGGTATCTATATAGGCAGAGACATATTACTTGTCGTATGGAAAATAAATTATAGGAAGTTGTTTGGAAAATCCACTCTCTTTCTTTAGGTTTCGTCAACAAAATAATGTAGCAGCATAAATAGCAGTAGCAGCAACAACGGAAAGGTCTACTTATCACCTCCGTGTTATAGTCAACAATGCCCACTATGTTGTCAAGTAGAACTAGTGCACCTTATTGTAATTCATTAGGAAAAAGTGAAAAATATTTTGTATTAATTTCATTGACTTTTAGCCGAATATTGGGTCACAGGTTCCTTTTACAAAATATATCTCAATATTATTTGGTAACTTTTTGTTGTTGTAATGGCTAAATAAAAAATTGCAGTAGGTCGATATGGGTCGTAGGTGAGCTCCTTAAAGGTGTCATCTTTCCAATTTTCTCCTCCTTTGTACTACTACACCTCGAATACTGCTGCCCCCTGTGTTCTCCTCATACAAAACAAAATATCTCGAAAATTGAATCACCCCAGAGGGCATTCACTAAACGAATTAAGAGCATGACTGATCTTGATTATTGGGACCGCCCTAAAGCCTTGAATCACTACTCTCTCCGACGCCGCCGCGAGCGGTACAACATTTGCAATATTTCAACTTCTCAATCTATATTTCCACTAGACCTAGCATTTGTTAATCTGTAGTTATTTACCATGTAAAAATCTAAAATACTACTTGCATAGACTACAATATTGAAAATTAAATTTAGAGAACAATGTCCGATAGCATCAACGAAAACGAGGGATGAGAAAGAAGCAGATAAGTAGATAAAGAGAATAAAAAGGATGGCAAAAAAGAGAATTACGAAATAACAGTAATAAAAAGCAAATGTGATATATGGGTAAATATCGCGTTCCACGTCAACATAAAATTCTCAATTATCATGTAATTTATTATTTGCTTGTCAATTAGACCTGCCATGAAGGTTTTAATGCCTACGTCATTGTATTGTACAGTGTATGTATGTATGAATGTATGTATAGTTATAAAAGGAGTAACTTAAACCACACACACACACACATATATATATATATATGTATGCGCGTGTGTGTGAGTGTCTATATCTATCCGTATGTATGTATGTATATATATATGTATATATATATGTATATATATATATATATATATATATATATATATATATATATATATATATATATATATATATATATATATATATTTATATATATATATATATATATATATATATACATATACATACATATATTATAATATTTATAATATATATATATATATATATATATATATATATATATATATATATGCGCGTGTGTGTGTGTGTTTGTGTGTTTCCATATGTGATATATGTGTGAGGTGTTTATGTGTGTGGTGTTTATTTTTGTGTATCTAATCTTGTGCTACACATATGCACCAGGGAAGTGTTTCTACATCTGAATTCCAAATAATTTCACAAAATCATTTTAGTCATTAAAAAAGTACGAAAACTGTTTCGGTCTTTTTCGTTTATTTTCTGGTCGTATTCAGTAGATTTAAAACATTTCGGAAAAGTTACTGAAGCAAATTTTAAGTGTTATTTAATGATTGAAAATTTCTCTTCCGTTATAATTATTTGTAAATTACAAGCTTGAGATAATGAATTTAGAAAATAATTTAGAGCCCACAGTTGTGTGAACGTAGCTAAGAAGGCCCGCTAAATTTCTAGTCGCCAATACGTAAAGTTGATTCGCGATTTATGGAAAACATTCGTCTCTTCTAGAATACAAAAACAACTGCTTAGGGAATGAAACCCCAAAATTGAAGAATGGGTTGGAATTGAATGTTAATGGAAATAAGAAAATTAAAAATATTCCATTTACTACATTCCATATCCACATACCATAACTACAATGGAAGGAGAACAACATAAGTCAAACAGGCGCTAACTAATACAGTGGTATTATTTTCCAGCTAAATAAAGCACAGTAAAGATAGAATTATAAATAGGAAATATTGTATTGAAAATAATACTACTGCATTGTAATAATATTTATAATATATATATATATATATATATATATATATATATATATATATATATATATATATATATATATACGCAATCCAAACATGAACAAGCAAAAAAAAAACGAAAAAACAACAACGTGAGGACGTGGAATAAGTACATTGTTACTGGGCGCTCAGGAAAGGAAAGGAAAGAAAAGAAAGGGGTTTTCACGTCTGGAGCGCAGCTTTTCTTCAGAAATCAAGAAAAAATCCAAAGAAGGGAAGACGGAGAAAGAAAATCGCCAACGATACACACGCGATCACATATTGATATATATAGTATGTGTGTGTGTGTGTGTGTGTGTGTGCGTTTGTGTGTAAGTACAATACCAAATAAAGCAGTCGGAGAGCTTCTTACAATAAGACAATTGAAAGACAAAACAACACGTTCATCTTCTCACTTTAACATTTTTCAGAAAGTTAACCTTGGTGAGTGATATATTTACTGTATCTTTATTACATTATTTTATGTCTTGCAATTTGTTAGGTGGTGGAATCTATTTCGGATGACATATCAGGAAATGTTTGCCAGTCGGCCAATAATCTGAAAAACTCTATGCTTATAATATTTCTCACTGTTGCTGCTTTAGAATATTTGAGAACATCATTAATATTAACGACCAGATTCTGTTTACTCTAAATATGTATCAATATCTGATATCAACTATTTTTGAACAGGTTTCAGACATAATTCCTTTCTAAATTATTAATTACTACGTTGAATACTTTATTGGAAATTTCATTGGAATAACAATTTTGAAAAATTGACAAATAAATAATGGTTATTGGAAGAGTAATTTCATTTTCTATGATATTCAATTGATTACTTCACTGTAGCATCAATATTTCTCTCTATGTAATAGTATTCTTAATCGACATTCTGTATTTACATTCATGAATGCAGAAATATTTATACGCTTAAATACTCGCACATTTTTTTATCACTGATCTTCAGAATCTCATTGCAACTCAAGACATTTAGCCATGCAATGATAACAATATATAGTACATAATTCAGTTTTGGCTAAAATATTCTAGATATATTACATTGTATTACATTCTGTCATCTGATGTTAATAAGAAAAAAAACATCAATAACAATATATGATAATTGCTCTGTCTTTATTCTGCATCTTCAAAGAAAATAAAATGGAACATTACCCAGTTAAGGAACTTTTGGTGTTATCGTGACCTGGTTGAAATAGTAAATATATATCGTTTAAAACACATCCTACCGTTTGAAAAAGTAAGTATACATCTAGTTGCAGTGAGATTGTGCAAATTTAAACAAAGAGAATATATTGAGCATGAATAATGTGCAATGATGAGGATACAACAGCTTAGCTTCTGGTGACATCTATCTTGAGTAATATCATAGTCAAAATATATAAGTAAAATTTATTTAGATATTTTCCTACTCAGTTGGTTAAATGTAACGCCGTTAATTACATGTCTCCAACGGATAGATCAATGTTTCAATGCATTTATGAAGCAAAGTGAGAAATATGTGCGTAGTGCGTACTATAAAAATAAAGAATATCGTGCGCAATGGAGTGGGGATTCAAATGTCTCGTTAAGGTTCAATTCCTTTGGTGATTCTACAGACACACACACACACATACACATATACATTCATATATAATTATACACACACATACACATATATTATATTATATTATATTATATATATATATATATATATATATATATATATATATATATATATATATATATATATATATATATATATATATATATATATTATATATATATATATTCTATGTATATATGAGATAAATTTACTTTACTTAATGCTTGTGAAACCTATGCTTTTGAAAGCAAGCACGTGAATATATTAATTACTCTGTTTTATTTTTAGTGTATTTATATTTGTTTAATTCCAAGGGTAGTGATTTGAAACTGAGCAACAGCTAATGTTAATTGGCAATTTCAATATTCAATCTTCTGGATTGCGTTTTGTACAGATTTGGTTGGGATTGCTTTTTAGTAAATCTAAGTACACAGGAACACCGCTATCGTTCTTTCTATTTCGACATTTCATTTTCCTTCTTTTTAAGCTAATTTCTTTGATAGTTAATTAGACAACGCTCTAACTGAATGCTGTGTAGAATTAATTATTTACATTTAGTAGACTATTTTCAGCATTACATTTTAGACTTTCAAATGTCACGAAAATCGATTTCTCTTAAATTTCATGTTTAATATATCAAATAATTTTTAACATGGAAATGGTTCAACTGAATCTGTGACACACTTAAATATACGAGGCATTTATTAGGACAGATAAATACTCTGATGACAAATCTACAGATATATGTATTTGTGTGTGTGTGTGTGTGTGTATGTGTGTGTGTGTATGTTTGCATGTGTGCGTATGTAACGAAGGTGTTTGATACCTTATGAACACAAATTTCGTATTCATGTCAAATTATGACCAGCGATCGATTTTTGTATTGTTAGGAGTATTAAAATACTGTTTAAAAATGCATCACCACTCCAACATTTCAATTGTAAACATTTATATATAATTCATAATATAAACCACGAACAAAATGTATATATAAACAAATAAAAGAGAAGCTCCATTAGCTTCCTCTAATAATATGAAAACTTTGTGATATTTTTAAGACTTAAGTTTGCTTTGTGTGAACCACAATATTAATTCAACAACGTTGTACATATACACCTGAGTCAATGAAAAGTCAGTTTTACAGTGTATCACATCATTTTATTTGTGGTGTATTTAAAATTCTTTTTTGTTTACAATAGACAATTTTATTTTGAATTATGTTATATTTTGCGACATAAAAATGCACCATCTCTGGAGCAATTAATGCAAGAGATAAGCGTTCTGCGCGGTACGAAAAGGTGTACACTTGTTAATAATACCATTAGTATTAGAGTCAATTGGATAGTTAGGTAGTTAGCCAATTTCTTTGTGCCTAAATGAATACATATGTTAAAATAATCTTTTTCGTTATTGTACTTGTGGTCAGCCTTTATTCGCAAAAGTTATATCAGCTTGAAAATCCACTGTTACATTTATTAACTTTTCTACGTTATGGAAGACAGATATAAGTGCTTCTATATATTTCAAAATGATAAGTGTCAATGTTTCTACACATCAAAATGATAACGGATCATAATATTCAGAATTACAAGGTGCAGTCCAGAAGGTTGTAGCCAATTCTAATCTCCTTCACAGGAAGATCCTCTGATTACGATGTTCTTCTTGTAGCCTTCCATCACTTCGTGAAAGTCCTACGGAAGTCCTACAAAATGAAGGTATCCAGGAC
This sequence comes from Octopus bimaculoides, assembly GCF_046866305.1. Lineage (NCBI taxonomy): Eukaryota > Metazoa > Mollusca > Cephalopoda > Octopoda > Octopodidae > Octopus > Octopus bimaculoides. The sequence goes on along the minus strand of NC_142930.1, from coordinate 92,239,048 downwards.
CCTTGTCACAACCGCCTATATTTTTTTCAAAATAATTGTCCTTCATATTCCCCTTCAGCTTGGGGAACAACCAAAAGTCACTGGAAATAAAATAGAAGTAGAAGCAGTGAGGGACAGTTTCGATGCTCATTTCTGTCAGAAAGATGTAGTTGGTTATCAGGATGTTCGTCACTGAGGACCCCGATAACAAATTCTTCTCTCATAGAACACATTAACCACTATATTAATAAGGCCAAAAGTTGTGATCTTTGCCTATTGAAGAAATGTGACAGCTAAATAATGCCCATTCGAGCCTCAACCATATATTGGAATTTGGAATTCTTCCAATCACATCCATTCATATGTATTGAGATATGGCTAAAACGAAATCGGTGAAAATATTTTATTCTCTGTATAACAGATACCTGTCCAGGGTATCATGCGCATCCACAGATGGCGGATAGAGAAACCGCTTCCAGATATGGACGTTAGATGCGAATAAGCAAATACGCTGCCGCGGACCATAGACACCAAGCCGGTAGGAGTGGCTGGGAGCGGATACTCACGACACTCACTTCAAATACAAGGGGTATTTTCCTTGGTTCTGCCTGTCTCTCTCTCTCTCTCTCTTGTTTACTCTTGGAGAAGAAGAAGAAGAAGAAGAAGAAGAAGAAGAAGAAGAAGAAGAAGAAGAAGAAGAAGAAGAAGAAGAAGAAGAAGAAGAAGAAGAAGAAGAAGAAGAAGAAGAAGAAAAGAATGCGGAAGTACTATGATAGAAGTAGAATGTTAAATGGTCAAGTGTCCTGAAAGTGACTTGTTGTGGACGGTAGTAGTGATTGAATTCTTGAGATAACTCTTCTGAATGTATTGTTTATAACTGCTTAGGTATTATTCTAAACAGCAGTAGTAGTAAAGTAAGGAAGGAGGTGGCGGAGAGGAAGAAGAAGACGAAGAAGGAAACATAATAATTAGAGAATGCAGGATGGTAGGATAGTAGTAGGATTTTAAATGGTCAAGTGGGCTAAAAGTGTCTCGTTGTGGATTATAGCAGTGATTGGGACTGTTTTTAATGAATTCTTGGGTATCTCTTTTGAAAGTATCACTTTTAATAATTGCGTGTGTGTTTATTCTAAGGTTGTGGTGGATATGTCATTTGTTGTGGATGCGTTGTAAAGGGGTCTGTATTTTGTAATAAAGAGTGACTCTTTACTAATTTGTTAGCTACAGGTTGGTTCGTCCCTGAATTGATAGAGGGGAAAACTTATGAAGCTTGGATTTTTCTTATTGGCGCAAATGTCGATGTGTTGGCTGAATGCTATTTCTATGTTTTTTTGGAATTTTGATCTGGGATCTGTACAGAGCCATCCTTTGACGTAGACTGTTTTGTGTTGGGCCGATGTATTGCTCTTGACACCCAGAGCAGGTTAGTGTATATATCAGGTTCTCCAAAGTAGATGTGAAGCTGCTTTTCACTGTGAAACGTTGTCCCTGTTTGAAGGATAAAAGTGATCCCCCAATCAAATTCACACATATCTCACAGTTGGATATTCCGCATTTTTTTTACTGACGGTTTCAGTGTTGCAGTTGAGCGTATTTGGGCTTGTGTTAGGAGACTTTTCATAGATTTGGTCTGTCTCTTGCTTTTTTATGATGGTGTGTGTTTGGAGAATAGAGTTATTTCTGTGGTCCTTTTTTGCAGAGGAATGTTTTGAAGGATGGTGTTGAAGGCTTCATTGTTAAGAGGATTGTGTGTGGAGATGTATGGTAGGGCTTTTGGTTGTAAATCCTTCTTTAATCTTGGATGTTTGAGTTCGTGGCTACTGAGTTGTAGGGCATGTTGAAAGCATATGTCAATTAGTGAAGGTGGGTAGTTCCTGGTGATGAGTGTATACTTTACTTCATGTAGTAATGTGTCCCATTTGCTTGCATTAGAAACTATAGTACATATCCTTTTCGCTTGGTTGAAGGGATATTCATTCTGGTGTGACTATGGTGGCATTAATCGAACGGTAGATATTGCTTGGAGTCCGTGGACTTATAGTATATATCTGCTTCTTTTACGTTGTTAGATTTCTTATTGAGGATGTCGAGGAAGAGTCTGTTTATCGCTATATTCCATCGTGAATTGAATGTCTACGTCAAATCCATTTATAAGTGCTTGAAATTCTTTAGGTCTCTCTATATTTTTATGCCAAAGAATGAAACAGTCATCCAGGTATCGCTTCCGGTTATTTTCTATGTAGAGGGAGAATGGGCTGCCGTATTTTTCTAGAGCCTTATGATAAAAACTGATTTCTAGATATCCCATGACTAGGTTAGCAAAGGAGGGGGCCATTCTCGGGCCCATCGAAGTCCCCGAATAATGTCGATAGTTGTCTTTGAAGAGAAAGTAGTTATTCTCGAAGATAAATATTAGCCCTTCTATCACGAATTCTTTTTTCATGCGATGTAGGAGTTCGTTGCCGTAACTCTCTAACCAGAATTGAATATTGCCTCTATTCCTAGGTTGTGGTGGATATTGGAATAAATGTTAACTACATCGAAGGATACTATTAGTGGGTTATTGTTCATTGTTTCAGGAAAGTGATTGAGCATATCCAGGTGGTCACTTATGTAGCTTTTGACATGCTTGAGAAATGGTTTTAAGATGGTATCTAAAAGTAATACAAACACACACACACACACACACATACACACACACACACACACACACACACACACACACACACACACACACACACACACATGTATATATATATGTATATATCATCATCATCAAAATAAAACACAGTGCAACAACACATTTATAAATAATTCTTTGTTAAAACTATCATTGGCTTTGCTCAAGTTGACATCAGTATGTTCTGAGACTATATGTGTGGATAAATTTGTAAGTTCAATGACAAGTTCATATTTTTTCTTTTATCTGTATCAGTAAGCTACTCTCCGCCTTTTTATTTCTGTAGATGGAATGATGATTATAATGTTGATGAGCTGATAAGGACTAACGAAATTAGTCTAACTTTTTCTTTATACCATTTTGCAGTGAGAACCGTTTGTATACTCGGTTTCTATCCTCCGAGCAATGATGCTAATTGTATCTTTATCAAACGTTCCTATTTAAAATATTTATCACGAAAACGTTTCTTAATATATATATATATATATATATATATATATATATATACAGTGAGAGAGGGAAAGAGAGAAAGAGTGAGAGATAGACTAGTATATGTATTTGTGCAATGTATGTAATGTATACACACAGTTTTCCTGTTTACCTATCAGACGCTGTCGCTATTATTCAGAGTAAGATTTAGGCTGCACAACTGACAGTATTCTTCTCTTAGATTCTACAAATGATAAATCATCGGAAGTTGTTTACAAATGAGAGCATGTTTACTATGTCTGACACTAGCTTTACGTCTTCAAAGAGAGTCTTATCACACTTCTAATATTGTAATGGTTATTTTGTTTTATTTTTTACTTATATTGTAAAAGATGTTTCTGTTTATCTGATGCTTAGTCCAGATCTATTAGAATTGATGCTGTTAGCGTATTTTAGGGGAATGTAAAGCTACGGTATATGCTGGTGTCGCTTGTTTTTCTATCACTGATGTGAATTCTGTTTTCGTTGTTGAGTTCAGCTAGATATAAATGTTCGGTGTTGTGTAACATCCAACGAACACACACCTGAAACTTAGGTACTTAACAGATATAAGAACAGTCGATATCATGCATTGGATTTATTTTGTCTTGCAGTTCTTAATCGAATGAAGTCTAGACATGTTGCGCTTTCTGTTCTGTTCAGTAGATATAAGATTTTTGTTTCTGATGTTATTGCTTGGCACGTCTATAATCAAAATTATTTCAGCTTTGTCCATTCTATCTTATTAAGTGCATGTATGACTACATTAGTCTCTGTGTCCAGGACTCATATCATAATCTTTTCTACGCTAGGCACAAGGCCCGACATTTTTAGGGGGGAGACCATCGATTAGATCGACCCAAGTACGCAGCTGGTACTTAATTTATCGACTCCGAACGGATGACATGCAAAGTCGACCGAGGCAAAATTTGAACTCAGAACGTAAATCAGACAAAATATCGCTAAGCATTCCGTCCGGCGTGCTAATGTTTCTTCCAGCTCACCGCCTTTGGGCTCATTTAATAATGTTACGTCATAAGCTTTGGAGATTTGGCAACTATTTCTAGTAAGTTAAATGATCAGGTAGAGATTACTCCATTGGTTCGTCTGCACATCATACGTCTGTAGATTTTCTTGGTGTCTACATGCAAGGTGGGCATGTTGGGCTCTCAGAACGAGATCGTTGTTGCACTCTGCACATAATGTTGATGGCTTCCTTATTTCTAAGCAATGTGTTTTATGTCTCTACTATTTCACTATTTATTCTTTAAGTTTCTGTACTGAACGAGGTAACGTTGCAGTAGTGTTCTGTGATGTCTCATGTGTGTCTGTCTGAGAGTGAATGGAACGAAGTGAATGAGACTGTGATGTTAGGAACTCGCTGTAATAATGATATTCTCCTCATATATGATAAATCCTTAATTTTAGAATTTAGTTCCATCTACTAAGCGCTCTACTGTAGTTTATGATACACTGTAATGCGTTGGTGTGCCTTTGTAGTTTGTTGTATTTATCTGGGGAGAAATTGGTGGCACAAGATCAACAGACCATACACATCAATAGATAAAATACCTGTCCGCATAAGAATTTAGTTTTCATTAAGCGTACGTAATAAACTCAAGTGGTGAAGTTTGCTTGTGCAGTATTATGCATCTATCTTCTCTCTCTCCATGTTCTGTCAATTCAACCAATCCATAGCTACTTTTGGCGAACGATGATTACCATGTTTAACTAGATTGAAGGTGCTACCATAAATATACTATCAAATAAAGGATCTCAGTTTGTGGCTGACGCTTATTTTATGAAAGTTGTAAAAGTGAACTTTGTGAGAAAAGAGTATAACTAAATAAATCAAGGTTCATTTTCCCGTCATCCTGCTAATCCACCAACCAGCTGTTGAATTATTTATAGCTATAGCACTGAATATGGAATAAACAAATTGAAGGTCTCAGTAACACGAAATCTGAGAACTAACATGTTGGTACATGAAACACAAGAGAAACTACATACAGATTTATATGCATTGGTCTGCTGCTTTAATTTGTCGTCTCTGTTCTAATTCAATATAGCATGTAATTCAATGTAATGTGATATAGCAAAGTCGTATGCAAAAATGACATTAGGTCTATATCAGAAGTAGAAAAATACATCTATAATTACTTCAAATATGTCTTCATTTCCCTATTTGAAATGCAAAAAGATCTTTATATCTTGAGAGGGCGTCTGCATATATCTTTCCCAAGTACATTCAACAGGTTTCGTAAAGAAATCGATTGGGGAAATAAAATGATTAGTGGGCTACAGATGACATACGTAGGAAGTGAGGTATTCCAAATTATACCTAACCCTTGTAATTCAGTGCTAGCAGGAATTTTGTAAAACTCAGACAATCAGATTCACTATTTTCGCACAGCACCAACATACAAATTATATAATACTCCTGATCGCGGTTGACGTGAAGAATGTTTATAGTATACAGATGTGGCAGCCACCTGTGATGTCAGGTGTTTCGATATAATCGCATACGCTATTTTGGGAAATTGAGAGGAAGTGAATAAAATTGCGTCGCTTGTGTGCGAGTAAGATGATATTTCTACCCCCAACAAGTTTGGATTTCGCGATAAGAACAGTCATTCAATATTCATGTGTTAGTTCCTGGCTTTATGTGTGAACAGAACTGCCTTCAAAATAGCGACCGTTTATGTACACACCAATGTAATGCAGTTGGCCTTCTTAAGATTTCTAGACGTATCCTTAGACTATCAATGTTAGAGACTTGAAAGGCATTTTTGATGCACTATTGGATTCTATAGGTGAAAACGATTGCAGATGTGAAGCAAACAGCTTCAGATTTCTGAACAGACAATTTCAAAAGCTAACAAAGCTCCGACTGGAATTGCCGAGTAAATTAAAGTGGTTTTGAATAAAGTACAGTGCTTCATTGTGATCAAATCATGTTTTACCTTGGCTTAGGTCAGTGTATGGAGGTGTCCTTAAACGTCAACAGTTTCATTTTATTGGCTACGCATATCTCAAGTTTATGATACGCATTGTCAACGTAAGTAAGAGTCGTAGGCAGAGTCAATTATTTGGAACAAATCATTTCTAGCAATCAAAATATTCAGTTTACGAATGTTATACGGCACAGAGCCACGCTTCAAGTAGCATAAATTGTTGCTCACGCCACTTGGAAATTGAACGATACTTCTATGCTGGCCACCGTATCGTGCTTGATCGTACGCCTGGCTAAAATACTTGGGTCTTGGTTTGGGTCAATGCATTCCAGTGTATCGTTTATGGCATGAGCAGGGTAGCCACTATCATCCAAAATTGGGCTTAAAGGTGAATGAAGGAGCGGACAGGGTAAATGAAATCTACATCACCTCTGTTATTTAACATTATCTTAGCTTCATAACTCCCTCTAATTTGCGTCTGAGCAGAATCACTTATCTATTCTAACGCATTTTATGGAATGTAGGATTTTTACTCCTCAGGTCCTGCTAAAAGTCTCTATTTGATGGAAGTCGATATACTTCCGTTGTAAGTGCATAGGTTCTTGAACGAAAAACATATGTGGCTTCTAATTGACAGCCGGTTTTTTCACTCTTCATCTCTTTCACAGGCTTGCAGTTTGGGGTCGGACGAAAGACTGATGGTAGGCATCTGGCACCTGGAACGCTATGAGGCAATCGCGGTCTTCTGTCGGTTGGATTACACAATAAATATATATTATCCTCTACATTCTGTGAAAGGGTAGACTTGGGTTTGAGAAATAGTGTTTGTGACGGCATTCGGTCCACACATGATTATAAAGTTACTAGTAGATCTGTAGAAATACAGATGTCCCAGTTCAGAATCCATTCCAGAACTCCTTGCTACAACACGGCTATCAAGTGGTTGTGGGTCATCAGTTCAGGTTAAATTCTAGAGGCATGGGAATACAGAAATACGCGCTGGTCAAAGGGACTTTCTTCATTCGCCCGTTCAATGATGGTCATTGCTTATCTGCAAAGTTATATCGAGAAGCTATTAAATAAGTTCTCGGTGAAGAAACCTCTGGCCGACAAAATCAGACAGTTTTACATACACTGATAACTATAGGGAAAGAGGGTACGCGTGAAGTGATTTCTGTCGAAATTTTTGCTAATACACATGTGGGAATTTATGAGTGTCACTGTAAATTTATGCATTACACACATACACCCAAGTGTGTCACATCGTATGAATTGCATCTCTCTATATTTCGTCTTCCGTGGCTTTACTGTTATTTATGTCGTGTTTCATCGAACACTCAGGGCATTAAGACCTCCGCCATCTTGCGATTTATCCCTGTAACATTCCTTCATTTTTCGTAATTCTAGCCAAATTAAGAACTCATTATCATTATTATAGCTAAATGAGATGACGATGTTGCTATTAATGTTATTTTTAGTACTCTCGTTGCTTGTAGTGCTCTAGTACTTTGGCTATTGTAGTTACAGCTGCTTTAGTCCTTAAAATAGAACATTACTTTATATTTTTGTTACTGTAAAAGAAATTATGATTATATTGTAGTGGTCATTGTTGTGGTTGTCATGTTTTCTTTTGTTGTTCCCGTTCTTTTTAAGGATGATATCGTTATTTCAATTTTTTCTATTTGCATTCTTATTCCTTCTTTTAGTAGTATTCGTTTTTGAGTGCTAACGGTGTTGCTGGTGCTATTCATTTTCTTGCTACTTGGTTTATTATTAAATATGTTGAGATTGTTTCCTATTATATTTTTTTAAAAATCAAGTGTTGTTTTGTTGATAAGTTTGTTAGTATTTTTTAAATATTATTTTATTAATATTCATTTGTTGTGAATTTATGCTTTACTTTTTTATGTTTATATTGAAATTTTTGTTGTCGCTGTAGTTGTTATTGTTAATGGTTCTGTTATTGTTATTGTTAATGGTATTGCAATATTTTATGTTGATGGTGTCAATCAATTTGTTTTTGTTGTTGTTTTATGACTATTATTGATTATTTAAATTACTGTTATTATTGGTGCCATAATTATTACTACTGTAGTTGTTGCTACTGCTATCCACATAACCTACTGCTCGTCTTCTATTAAGTAGCAGCAGCAGCATATTCCAGTTCTACCCAGCTTATCTTTATGAGACACATGCTGCCATTACCAATGTGCAAAGCATCTATATCATATATCATATATATATATATATGTAAATACATGCAGGCATACATACATATACTACATACTGTATGTATGTATTTATATATATATATACATATACACACACACACACACACACACACGCACACACATATATATATATATATATATATATATATATATATATATATGAGTAGATAAGAGTCAGTATGTGTGCGTAAATAGCATTGATATATGAGAAAACACGCACACCTTCGCGATTACAGACACACATATATGCCTACATGTATTGTGTATGCATAGAGCAAGACACGTTAGTTAAGTGATGCATCACTTCTTTTTAATTTATGATGTAATTAACTGTGTATCGATTTATGTGTTATCGCAATATTCTATTCCAATATATTGATGTAATGTGGCCGTTCAGTCAATGGCAAATACTTGCAGACATTTGCTTAGTGTTGGGTCCAATGGTTTAGATTTCATTTCAACCTTCGAATCTGTCACCATGGTGATATACAATATATTCACGTTGTCATCACGGTACCTACCTCTCTCACTGTCTCATTTTTCTCCAAGACCTTTACACTACGAACACACACACACTGTATGTCTGTCTATCTATCTATCTATCTATCTATCTATCTATATATATATCTACCTCTCTATATATATCATATATGTATATATTTCTGTTTTTCATATATGTATACACACGCACGCACACACACACACACACACACACACACACACACACACACATATATATATATATATATATATATATATATATTTATACATACATAGAAACATACATGCACAAACACGTATCTATCCTATATTCGATTTGCAAGACTGTTGTATGCTGGTGGCGATTATTTTTTTCAAAATAAAAACACATTCTAACTCTATTTCGCTTCTGTTTATGATTATTAATCGACTACTTAACTAACAAAGCAATTAATCATTTGCTTCATTAATCGTTTGATCAATTAAAATATCAGTTGGTTTTGAGAGCTGTTTCGTTGCCATGCACGACCTCATTATGGCTGTGCCTTAATTGCATGAGGTTTCTTGTTATGTATAGAAACTGGATAATTTAAGTTCTGTTTTTCTATTTATAATTTTTAGTAAGTGTGTGATTGGGAGTGATTGACGGTATGAGCATTAGTGCATGACTACGTGTGTGTTTCGATAGATATTGAGATACATTTCTGTCGTTCGAACTTTAAATGTGTCTGTATATCATCTGTGCATGTTTATGCGCTCGTGGTTTGTGTGAGCGAATTCGCGTGGTTGTATACGAGCGTGCTTGCAGCGTAAAGATGCTAATGTATTTCGTTATTGGAAACAACCTCTTTCAAACTAATATGCGTTCAACACTTAGGGTTGAGGTTTTAGAGTCACCAGTGTTTTGACCCTTGTATTATTCCTCAGCGAGAACTACCCTGTATCAATCGATCTAACATGGGTTTTTAGCTCACGTTATAGTAAACTTTTTTCCAATGACAAAATACAAAAGTGATTATCATATTGACGTTCAAAACTAACATACGCATAATCATTATTATTCTTACTGTTTATCAGGAATATGACGGTGCCTTATTAGTTAGCAGATATTACTGCACGTTAGTAAACAGATCATTTGCTGATTCGTATAAACCTAACTGACGAAACGCTCAACAAGCCCTTACCCCAAGGAATCGAGTGGTTTATGAAAATCTTTCGTCTGAAAGGAGATGTTATATAATAAACACCACAGTGTACAAGATGTATTACATCCTCAGTTTTGGTGACAGACGTAATTTATTTGGGAAGTTAATATTATAAAATGGTAAATCATCCAAAATGTGCCACTGTATTATTCAAAATGCATAATGTGGCATAATCATCCCACGAATTGATAATACAAAGCAATAACACATAATTTAAAGTAATATGATTATACTAGATGAAGTTAAAATGCTAGTGCTACAGAAATAATGGATTTCAAATATAGGTACAAAATGCAAAATATAGAAACTAATCTCAATGTAGATTACATCGGGAAATTTGACGTTGCTTAGACAAAAAGATTTAAACATTTAAGATTATACAGTTTCGGAATTCTGGTGTACAGAAGCTAAAATTTTGTACTGTAACAAAACAAATCAGATAAAAAAAAACAGTAAACAAAGCAATCGGAGCATAAAATAACACTCTATTATGTTAATGTTTCTTAATAGCGAGGAATAAAGATAGCGTCTTGGGTGTGTGCTTCATGAAACTGTTGCTGCTGATTGTGCGCTGTCGGCATGTGAGTTGGGAGTATTCCTTTTCAAACCTCTCTGACGATTCCCGTTGCTGCTTAGATGGACAAACCATGAAAGTCGAGTAATTTATAGATTGGAATATCCAGTCATCTATGACGTTAGTTATTTTCCAGTATACAGTCTGAATTCCGCCAGATCAGGGTAAAATTCTTTGTATGTCGAAAAACTAAATATTTTCTTAAATTCAGGCAAGACGAAAAGCTTTAACTTTTGGGTAGTACACAAGTCAAATGTAGTGCCACATCCCAATTTATGCCATTCACTTTGCGTCTATACTGAAATTTATGAATATCATGCAACAACAGATCTTGTAACAGAATAATTGCTTTGTATTTCTCTTATTCTGTATGCAAATGATTTTACATGATGAGTGAAACTGCCCTTTTGTGGACTTGCGGTAACGCAATATACGCTTTTCGGTTACTTCCCTTTACTTCCACGTCATCTCTCTATATATGACAGTTTCGAAAGGTACTTGTTATGAATAAGAGAGTGCACCGTTATCACAGACGATGGTGTGAGCAGTGCGAAAATGCATCATAATGATTAATGATTTCGAATTTAGATCTCTATCTTCCAAAGTGTAGTTCACAGTAATAGTGTTTCTGTAAAATATTTAATATATCTATGTGTGTTGGGAAGTATACTCATAGTTGTGGGGTGGGGGAGAAATATTTATGCTTATATTGGCAATGTAATTATATAGAGAAGTGAATCATATGATTTTGCTACACACACTTCTGTTGGATTTTCCTGGATATATCGCACTTGTCATATCGTCGAAACCACTCACGAATGTAGTATTATAATAGGGTAACTCCGACAAATATATCTAGGTGGGAATATAAGATTGTATACGATTAATTTTAATAATATCTATTATGTGTTTAAGTGGAATAATCAGCCGATTGAAATTATGGTGCTGCAAATAGTTTCTTCGTTTGGCTTGTAATATGGCGAGTGCAACTTGCGTTTAAATATACAGCTATGAATAAAAGAATGTTAAGAACGATATCGCAATTAGTTCTAATCCTTGAGAAATATTTCTAAAAATATCGCAGAAAATTTTGATCTATTTTTGTAACAAGATTTTTATTGTACAACTGTGATCTCCAGCATTCGAATTATATTAATATCAGCGCCCTTTACTGTTGCACACTCCTTATTGAAATGGAAGGCTGTTTTACTGGTGAAATGCTTTATCTTGTAGTGCATGCACACACATGCACACACATACACACAGACATTGACACACGCACACACTGACACACACATACGCACATACGCAAAGATGAAGAATATATATTCGATATTCACGTTCAATTTGCCACAATAACATTAATGATTCCCCATGCAGCACTCTGTGTAAATTGTAATTTATAAATATATATGTTTGAGTCTGTGTGCGTGTATGTGTACGTGTGTAATGTCTTTGTGCGCGCGCGTGTGTGTATGTGTGTGTGTGTGAATGTGTGTGCGCGTGAATGTGTCTACCGTAATACTGAAGCACTGCCAGTTTATCTACTTGCATATCTCTCATCAAACATGCTACACGATACCATTTAAGTTTTGGTTTTTAAGTAATCAATTCAAGCGTATGCTCAGTGACTTATGGATCTATTCTCAGTCGATTCAAACGTGTCCATTATTGAACATGTTTCACAACGATCACTTGCCCATACAAAGTTAGTGGGGCAAACTTCACAAGCTACTAAGCTCTGTTATTCTATACATCTTTATATAACAACAATCCTCGGGTAGAAGACATGTATGTGTGGAGCAATAAAAGATTTATCTTATTGCGCGCATCTCAAACTAACTTCATTCGCGGGTTCTCCGCGCTTATAAAGCTTATTTGTAACTATTGGGCCGCATATTATTTTTTTCCCCGAATTCAGCTTTCTATGTCCATATATTTCTTAAATACACGACATACAAAAGCCAATTATTTGAAATTATTAATTTCTTCGGAAAAACACTATTTTGTTTTATTATTTTGTGGTTATGGCTGAGAATTCTGCAATGCATACTTTCATGTTAGTAATAGTTGTGATAAAATATGTTGCTGAAGTATCCCTTTTATATGCTCGTTTTATTATTATTATTTCGTTGCACAAAGGTCATTCTTAATGAACGATATTCAATCAATTACTACCCTTTATCTTACTTGCGGTGTCTCTAGACACTCATTAGCTAAATTATCTTACCCCTGGATGTTGTTATAAAATGAGGTACAAGTTACTGCTACCAGATCGATTCACTAGAGGGAGGCTTCCCTGTTGGCTCACATTGTTTTTATTGCCGGTGAGCGTTGCTTTGGTAACAAAATTGTATTAATGACGTTACTTTCATTTTGTGGTCCTGATTTTTTTTTCTGATGGGTGTGGAGCGGGAATTGGGATTCTATTGAGATGTTAGTGTTATATTTTACTGCTTTTTGATGTGTTTGTCGGCAGCTGGCTGCGTAGGAGTGACAATTAGAAAGATGAAGTACTGTTGAAATATTTATATTATACATGATGATAAAGAATTTGCTGTTATTAACTTTCGTGATATATAAGAAGGGTAATTGGAGATTGCAGAGGTGGTAACATTCGTGTATGTTGTTCTCGTTCACATGGCTGAATGAGTGAGGATTAAATTGCTAGGTGTACACCCAAAATAGGATGTCGTCTTTGTAGCGCTCTAGTCACACCCTTATCAGCAAGCTCTATTCCTTATAGATATTGTTCTGCTAATGTTGCCCTGTTATCAAACAGGATACACATTTTAACATTCTGTGAAGATGTAAAATGTTATTGATTTACATTAGTGAATTCAGATGAGAGAAAAGCAAGATATGAAAAAATACATAAAACTGTATCCTATGTTAATTATGTTTTACTTGATGAACAAAATGTTGCATTTTTTTTTTTGTAATTAATGGAGGCTGAAAGGTACTACAAAATACATCTCGTGTGAGTAATTATAAGGGAAGAAATGTTATTGCTGGAAACCCATCTAAAATGTGTGTATCCGTTTTTGGAAAATGAAAGACGGGCTTGGTTTTCAGTGAAGAATAGTGATACTAAACGAACTTATATAGCAGCATAACAACCTATCACGTCAGAGTACAAACTACGTGACATCATCATCATCATCAGTAGCAGCAGTGGTATGTTCATACAGTTCTATATTTAAGATATGAATAATTATGTACGTTACTTACATTTGACGGATATTTGTCCTCATCTTGTTTGGGCTCATATACCCTCCAGCGTTCATCAGATATCTTGGGGAAATTCCTAAGGTATTTTTCGATTTTATTGCTATTATTATTCGGACCACTGCCTGGAATCGAACTCGGAATCTTGGGGTTGGTAGCCCGCGCTCTTAACCACTGCATTATATGCCCATGAGCAATTATGGAGTAAATTTTTAGGGCTTATAAATCTAATATGTTACTATATGTTCATCGTCCGCATTTATGATTCTACGTGGGAATGTATGTAGAGTGAAACCATGTCATATATCTTACTTACAATAGGTTTTGTTGTCACGTTCTTTCTAAGCACTGCTGTAAACAGTGGAAGTGATCTAGAGCGGTAAAACTTAAGGCGAATGCACAGTAAAGATCAGGCTGAATCTGTGCCAAGCAGATTTACTATACGTGCTTTAGGACAGTTACTATGGCAAAACTCCTGATACTTACTGATCAGACTAGGTATGTTTTCGTTTATTACTTTTGATCTGTAATTTGGATAGAGCACGTCTATCACAATATGGGACGATAATTATAAGAAAACAACGAGACCAATCTACTAAAACCTGCTTAAATGTAGATAACAGCATAAACAAAGAATATGAACTATATAAATATTATTCTTAAATATATATGTATATGAAATATGAAAATTTAATCGAAACGTTTCACATTACTATATTAAAATTTTCCAATTGCATTAGCAGCATTAGCTTTCTTGTTATGCTTAAATGAAACTATTTTATGAGACATATATTCCAGATCTTTTAGTAATTGCTATGATGCTAAATAATTATCACAAACTTAAAATGTCACTCATTCGGAATACCCTCCTTTCTGATAGCACGCATTACATGTGGATGGAAATGGATAACTATACTGTCAGATGAATCACTGACGGGAGGTTTTGCAGCAAATATTAGCAAAATACTAATCAATTTTCTGTTAGTCTGGCTGGTTTCCGCTGAAAATCAACACATTTTCAAAGAATGCTTGTAAATCCCAACATTTTAACACAAGTAACTTACATGATGATGACAGAAAGCGAACACTAATATTTGTATATATATATATATATATATATATATATATATATAAAAATATGTGTGTGCATGTAAATATATATATAAACAAATATATATACACATACTTACATACATACATACATACATACATACATATGTGTATATATATATATATATATATATATATATATATATATATATATATATATATATATATATATATATATATATATATATATATATATATATATATATATATATATATATATATATATATATATATATATATATATATATATATATATATATATATATATATATATATATATATATATATATATATATATATATATATATATATATATAATGGAGAAACGAGAAAATAAAACAGTAAATTCGAGGAAGTTCATCACTTACAAATACAATTGTTGAGAACTGCTGATGATTTATATTGATATGTCTTTGTTTGTGGTAGATGTATGAATTAAAGAACATATAAATCTTATCTCAAACAATCTGAACAAATTAGCCAGTAACAAATGGGGTATTATAGATAAGATAATACCAGTAACAACAATATTTTTATAATAGTCTTTCCTCTGATTCTTATCTACTATTGTCTGGGTTTCTTTTTGCTATTCCTCTACATTTGCTTACTTTTTGTTAATGTTGTCATTAAATTCATAATAAGATGACTGCTATATCAGAGTAATCTAAATAGCTTTCTTAGCAATCAATAGTTTCGTGTTTTTTGCCCATATAACGTAAACAAAAGTTAGAGAAAAGTTTATGGTCAGCTTACTGAGCAGATATCAAATCATATTTATTAATCCTTTGTTGTAGTCAGATTAGAGGCATTAATCCTGAAAATACAGAACAATGCAAGTGAGTTCGGTTTTCCAGGGCAACTATTTAGTTTTTAAAATTAGAAAATGTATTTTCATTTGTGATATTAAACACCATCCGTTGGTGCACTTGCTATTCTGAAATTCAGGAGTTTTGGCGAGTAAAGAATTGTCGCAACAACATTCATAGGGCCGCTCCAACCACTAGACTTATAGCAACTTTTAAGTTCCAAAAATTGTAGACGTCGGTCCTGGAGCCTTAGCATACATGAACGCGGAAAGTGTTGTCACCTAAGCATGTGTTAAAAAGAAAAGCCCTGCTCTATATTTCTCGAGAAAAATCATGAATCTTCAGATTCTGGCTTTATGATCAATCTTTCCGGGCGTCTGGATGGAGGCATAGCGCATGCAAGAGAAGATAAAGAGAGTGTGTGTGAGAGAAATAGAGAGAAAGAGGACAAGAGAGAGAGAGAGAGAGAGAGAGAGTGTGTGTGAGAGGGAGAGGGAGAGTCACTATCTTTTATCAACATAAATTATGGGAAGACTGATATGAGTGCATTAGAAATAATGTGCTGTCTCTGGAATAGAAGATTTGAAGCGCATACAGATGTGAAAAATCGTGTTAATGTCACGGGCAAAAACTTCTTAACTGCTTACCATTATGACTCGATATCAACATTGAATGTAGAGAAATTATCACAATCACAGTTGCGGTTGTTAGTAGCCACAATGCAGTGATGGCCATCATAATGATGACTTAACAGAAATAATAAATTTCAGAATGAAATATATAGTGTACCAGTACTATGTCGAATCTAATGGATACTAATATAATTTCAGCTTCTGCATGTGATAAATACGTCACTGAAATATAGGGAATATATTAGAAAATTCAAGTAAGAATAAATCATTTTAAAATGCTTTTACTTTTACCAGAGTTGTACCAAAACGCTTTATTATTATTGAGTGATAAACCAATGCATGCTATCAAAGTGACACTGGGGTACACATACACGAAGTCCAATGATAATTAGCTCTCTGATAAGAGTACACGAAATACATGCATCACGACCATATGTGCGTGACACAGTGATGCCATATCAAGATCAACAGCACTTAACTTTGCAGGTGGTGCCCATTTAGACTTTTTTCTTCAGTTCGAGCAACTAATTCTTCTCAAAAGGTCCATGCATAACGTTTTTTTTTATGATGATAAATGAAACACCCATGTTTCCAGAGGTGAATTATGCAAACGCCAAATAATTCCTCTCAACAACTGGCTATGATGCTCCTCCACTACTCCTACTCATGATCAGTGATGAACATATCATCAGCATCTAAGGGACAGGCTCAACAGATTAAGGGCACTTAAGCAGAATATTTGCTGTAGGAGCCCGTCATCATCATCATCAACTCCTAATATAATAATGAGCGTGGCGTTATATATATATATATATATATATATATATATATATATATATATATATATATATATATATATATATATATATATATATATATATATACATATATATATATACATATATATATATATATATATATATATATATATATATATATATATATATATATATATATATATATATGTATATATATACATAATATTAGGGATAAAAATCCAAATTTACAGGTTAAAACTCAATTAAATTCAATTCATTAAAGTTAAAATTAGATTAAGTTTCACAGTATAATATATATATATATATATATATATATATATATATATATATATATATATATATATATATATATATATATATATGTATATAGTTTTAGGGAAAAGAACCAAGGTTCATATATGAGAGTGGATTTTCATCGATGAGTTCATGAACCTTGATTCTTTTTCCCTGAAACTATATATATATATATATATATATATATATATATATATATATATATTTGTCCAAAATCACGCAGTGGGAAGGAGAAGCAAAAAGAGTAGTATAAATGAAGGGAGAGGAGAGAATTCAGTGAAAGAGAAGTAGTGAGAGTAATACCCATTCCTGAGAGAAAGTAACAGCAATGAGAGAAAGGAAGTTGTAAAGTGAGTGTCGTCATTATATATGCTTGCAGAGCCTTCCCTATAAAAATAGGGTTAGTGGACACTCAGACAAATCATTTCACCGGTGAAATGTTTTCATTACATTATACGAAGATCATTTTGTCTAATATTTCAGTTCCAATGTGTATGTGTATATTTACAGTATATAACGTCTGGTATCAGTTCACTGATAATTTTAGTTATCAGTAATCCTATAACGTATTTACAGAATATAGTGTTTGTTATCAGTTCACTGATAATTTTAGTTATCAATAATCCTGTAAATTATTTACAGTATATAGTGTTTCTTATTATTTCACTGATACTTTTAGTCCTCCGTACTCTCATAGCTTATTTACGGTATACAGTGTCTGTTAGCCATTCACTGATACTTTTTTTCTGCTATGGAGAATGAAGAAGACAGAAGACAACTGTTAGCCAGAGAGAGAAAATGCGAAGAACAGCCAATCTCACACAAGAAAATTTAAAAATAGATTAAAAAGAATATTCTTAAATCAATCACAAGAAATGAGACAAGAGAGAAGAGCACAAGATGCAAGACTACAGGCTCGAAGACGTCAAAATGAAAAGGAGAACCTCATTGCAGAACGGAGAGATATCCAACGAGGGAGAGCAGCCAAAAATCTCGCCAAGATGAAACAGAACAGCAGGCAGCAGAGTGGAGAGAACATCTAAGAATCACAAAGGCACCGAGGCGCAACGGAAGAGTAAGCAGGAGAGAGGAGAGAAGATCTAACAATGAGAACATCGCAATGGCGACAAGATGAAACGGAAGAGCAAGCAACAGAAAGGAGTGACATCGAAACAGAGAGAACATCGCAAAGGCGCCACGGTGAAACGGAAGAGCAAGCAGCAGAGATGAGAGGGGGTCTAAGAGAGAGAGAGAGAGAGAGAGAGAGAGGGAGGGGGGAGAGAGTGTGAAGGAGAGAGACTAAGACTAGGGAATGAAAGTGAAGAAGAAGCAAATGCTCGCAGAGAGCGAATGAGTAGAAGAATGGAAGAATTACTTAATACTAAAACGGAAGAACGAAGAAATAATCGAAGGCAGCGGAATGCGAACGCCATGAAAGTTGTGCGAAGATTTGGAAATCATGGAAATTTAGTAAATAATCCTTCCTATAATGAAGAGAATGTTCAGGTTCATAACTGTGGTGACATGAAAACATCGTGTTAGTTTGTAGAACCAAATATTTTGCTTCAAAGCGACTATCAGACGGACGCTTTAACATTGATGCCATAAAAGGAACGTCTTGCCGCCAGTTAGAAGGTAATTTCCTCCACACTTCCGATCTCTGTTGTCAAACTCTCAACATCCACATTATGCTAACTTCAAAGAAAACATAAGGTCATACAGCTCAGCCCTATCTGTTGCATCTATGGGTGCTCACATTGATGACCCACAAGGACGAGGTCCATTCTGCTTTAGAGTGCACGGCCATGTTTATCACAGGACTTAGCACATCCATCCAGTTGAGGCCCAATAGAGAAAGAGAATTTGCGGAACTGCATGTTGTTGACAGCGTTGAAGCCACCTCAGTGTAGGTTCAGAATGCAGCAAATGAAAGTTGTATACATTTTAAACAGTGACATATAACTATATAGAACGTATTCGGGCACGAATTTCATTGTGGTAGATATTCTGAAAAAGGATGGTTTGATTCAGATAAGTGTCAGAACGGCTTTCTACTCTGATGTAAATTCGACTTTGCAATACTGAAGTGTAAGCCCAATGCTGAATAAATTTCTTGATACGTTAATGGTTGCGAAATGCGAAAAATATAATTAGATATTATATACTTCACATTTCATATATCTAAATACAGCGAAAACAAAAAATTGTCACACCAATATCATAGATCATAGCGCATTTAATATTTTTAAAACTAATTCAAAAAGAAGTTGCAAACATCTTGCTTCGCATGACTCTAGCATAGTCAGGGCAAATAACGTCTACAATCAGACCAGGTTGTAACGTTTCGCAATTCCTTTGATAATTTTCGAAGACAAATATCTTTACGAATATGAACGAATTCTAAATTAGGCTTAAGTAGAACGCATACTTAATTTCCAATGTGAAATCACATTGATAATCATAAGGTATAACATTGTGTATATTTAGTCTGGTTGAGAATAATTATATTCTTAAAACTTGAGCCTTTGCTACTCAGTTTTCTACTATATGGAAATAAATATTCACTTGTATTTCCTCATACCAGAGAAAGTATCCCCAGAAATCTTGAAGTTGTACATAATAAAATAAATATTGCGCAATC
The DNA here is from genome assembly GCF_046866305.1 of Octopus bimaculoides. Classification (NCBI taxonomy): domain Eukaryota; kingdom Metazoa; phylum Mollusca; class Cephalopoda; order Octopoda; family Octopodidae; genus Octopus; species Octopus bimaculoides. Next base: position 92,218,987 of record NC_142930.1, on the reverse strand, counting down.
AAGAAGTGTTGCGTTGTACGGGATGATTTGCCTTTTGCTTGCTGCTCAAAAAGTTATCTTCCATCCTGGCCCTTACATCTGGAAGTCAATATTAAACTATAGTCACATATCATAGAATTAATAGATTGAAACATAATATGTTTTGGCCAAGGATGCGATAAATTGAAGTAATGTTGCAATGTAAACTGCAAGAGGTTTAATGAATAGGAAATACAAAAAATGAAGTCGCACAGTTATTACTCACAATGAAGTCATTTAATTTCAAACATTTCATAAATATATATAATCCTCCCTATGGATACTGAAGCCTACTCAGTAGGACTATAATTACTGTAATTTTGTATGAGAAGTAAGCGTATACTTTTGTAGTATTATTTTATTACAAAACTTTTGCAGTGAAATGTATAAATTTGAAGCGAAAAGACGGAATATGCGATAATACTTTCACTTGCCAGGAACATGTCGAGAAGCCTGTATATGATTTTGTAACAATTTTTAATGATATAATAAAAGAAACATATTACCTACGATCTTTTTTGTGAATCCGAAGGCAAATTAAAAGAAGGTGCGATAACTCGAAACTAGACTCTGATAAATTTTACAAGTAAAATAGGTGTAGCACTCTAGAAAACAACACTCCGTCTGATATGCTGTCTCATAGATTCTGTCTTAACATTTTACTCAGAAGCCTTTGGTCAACCTGAGTCTGTAACAACAACAGTATACCGTGAACTGGAATCGAAACTGAAACAGTACTATTGCAAAACGAAACTCCTAAGTATACACACTTGCTAAAGCCTACCTACTAGGAATATTATCTAAGGTCTGCGCTTTATGGGAACTAACCAGGGATAAAATTTAATACAAATAATTCGTAAGATGAAAGCAGAATCCACATGCGGTAGAGTTGGATTTATATTGTGTCAGGAAACATAAACGCTGGTAGTTATTAACTTTATGTCTTCCGACTTACACGCTAACAGTCCAGCAAGACATACTGTCCCGTACTCCATGATAATAAGCAACGTTGTTGTTGGCACTCCGTCGCTTACAACGTCGTCGAGGGTTCCAGTTGATCCGATCAACGGAACAGCCTTCTTGTGAAATTAACGTGCAAGTGGGTGAGCATTCCATAGACACGTGTGCCCTTAACGTAGTTCTCGGGGATATTCAGCATGACGCAGTGTGACAAGGCTGACCCTTTGAATTACAGGCACAACAGAAACAGGAAGTAAGAGTGAGAGAAAGTTGTGGCGAAAGAGTACAGCAAGGGTTCGCCACCATCCGTCGCCGGAGCCTCGTGAAGCTTTAGGTGTTTTCGCTCAATAAACACTCACAACGCCCGGTCTGGTAATCGAAACCGCGATCCTATGACCGCGAGTCTGCTGCCTTAACCACTGGGCCATTGCGCCTCCACAACAATAAGCAACACATAATAATAAACAACATAGCTAGGTATACGAATATGTTTAGCTTGCTGACAATAGAAATCGAATATGTTTCAAATGAATCCTCCCATCTTAAAAGCAAAGGGCATCTTGGATAATAGACAGTGTGTCTGAATAGCTAAGAAGATGAACACAGCTATGTTGTCTTTCAATGTAGGTCTCGCCATAACAATTAACTAACAACAATATCTTGTTCCACATGCACCAGTCAAGTACACTATCCATTTTCAATAGCATAACTTCATTGATGTGAAGTCAAACCCTAGACAATACGTACGTAGAGACATCCATAATGAGAGAGAAATCATGATTGATTTTAAGTGAAACTATTTTACGTAAGTTTAGTATTGATACAGCGGTGTCGTTAAAGATGTACATGCATATTATAATTAAAATCTACTAAGAAGGCATGTCTTATTTTAGGTGGGAGGGAAGTGTTTTTTTAGTAGTTTTATTTTAATGTTGATAAGCATATTAGTTGCATAAGTGAAATGAAAGAGATAAAGCAGGAAACATCGACTTGGGTCACATATTTCGGTGAATTGGAAGTTGCTGTCCACATCATAACACTCACCATATAAACCTTATATATGTTTGTTTTTTATTACATAAGTTACAATATGATACGTTATTGTGCTCTTGACTTGATGCGATTTTGCAATAGTGCAATTTTAATGTAGTATCTCGTCAGGAATTGAAATCGACTTACATAAATAATTGAGTGTGTGCGTCATTTTTCAATTTTCTATTTGACATCCATGAGTAATAATGGTTTAAAATTTTGGCACAAGGTCAGCAACTTTGAGTGCATGTGTGTATGGGGCAGTGTAAGTCAATAGAATCGACCCTATGTTCACTCTGTACTTCTTTTATTCATCCATAAATGATGAACGGTAAAATCGTCATCGGCGGCATATGAACTCAGAACGTAAAGAGCCGGAATATATGTTTTCCAGACAACTTGCACATGCAAGTGCTACCAGTCGAAAGCTCCGCATACTGGAAGCCAGTAAGTGTATGGGATCATGAGGAGAGAATGCGCGCCGTTTCGGGGCCTACCACTCTACGGCAACATTGCGCACCGAGTCCCCTCCTGATATGAGGCTCCATTTTGTCTGGTGCCGTTTCAGTTCTGCCAATACATCCATGCGTGATAATGAAGAATCTTTTTTTGATTGTGTATTGTCTATTCAAAATCGAGATGTATACTCAGTGGCATTTATTTTTCAATCTCTTTATACATAGAAACGAAAGATAATGATTAGTAAATCATATAGGTGTTGATGATGTACATAAACATCTGATAAAGAAATCTCCTGCTTAGATAGAAACAACAAAACTTCTAGCATCAATGCTGAGAAACAACACAGAAAAGAACTCATTAACAAAAATTTGAAAACGTATTTAAAATAATTGTAAGTAAAATAAATATGCTCGTTAGTAAAGAATGTGACAACAATAAGCATGTTCTGGCATATCACCGACACCTTGGAGTTAGCGCGAAAGTCGCTTGATCAATAGTTAGTTCTTATATATTGAGATGCCTGTAGATAGAAAGTAAGGAAAATATTTCATCGGCAGTAATTTGCATAATATCCTTCGCATTGACAAAATAGTTCATTTCACGTTGCCCCAATCCACTCAGCTGGCAAAAACTAAGTAAACGAGCGATGAACGGTGTCCCATCCAGTGGGACATATATACGTAATAAAGACGGGGGAACCGATTCGATGCGTCAATGACATTCAGTGTATTGCGTGCTATCAATTCTGGCTGCTCACCACCTTAGAATACATCTAATACTGACACCATTGAATGGTTTATCTATCGAGACTTGACTGTAAGTAGCTAAATAAATAAAGTTTATTTCTTTCCTCTTTTTGTTCGAATAATTGTTAAAATGTGTTTCACTTCCGAACTGCAATTTCTTAAAAAAAAAAAGTGTTAATACAATTCAATGAAAGAAAATAGCGGCCCAAGATAATTTGCAACAAGATCGAACTGAGAATGTTGGGATTCAGAAGAAATATATTGTAAACTTGTTCATTCCCCGAAATTATTAATTTACGTCGTACAAAAATAAACCGATATTCTCATCAGAATTCACCAGAAAAGGTCTAAAAAAATTGAAAATACGTAAAGAAGAAAGATAAAGATGAAAGGGGTCTTACACTGTGTTTTCTGATAACACAAGCCTGCATATTGACGTTATATCTTTTTTTAACAATCAATTATTTACTTCCAGGTGTATTCAATTACTTTGCGGCAATAATTAACTATAACAAATACAGAAACAATTAAAGCAAAAATTCCATTGCATGTTTACTTGTCCTTAAGAAGATAGCAGGACTGTATGCGTATGTATCTATGTTTGATCGTTATGTTATGGTACAAGCCTGTGAGCAATGATGTGTATGTGTGTGTCTATATTTATTCATCTATTTGTTTTTTTTTTTGTTTTTGTTTTTTTCATACATTTGGCATCTGTTTAAGAAATATTCCAAGTATTTTCAGAAACCTTTATAAACAGTAATAAAAGGATTCGCAACTTTTTTTCCCAATTGTTTATTTAATTTAAATGTTGCGAAAGCGAATTAGCAAAATAAGAAGATCGACAGGTGTGTATGAGAAAGAAAGAGAGATAATGTGTGTGTGTGTGTGTGTGTGTGTGTGTTTGTGTGTGTGATTGTCTGACTGTGTATATGTGCCTATTTTACAGCTAATTTCGGTATTCTTTAAATATTTAGCTCTTCTGTTTTCAATACGTTGAAACCGGTAAACAATTACAGAAAGAAATTAGTTGACTGCTATGACTGTGACGTAGTCTTTGAATATTTTACAAGTTCATTTCGCTCAAAATGCTTTATTTAAACATATTTTTTCCACATTCCTCATAATCTTCATTTTCTTTTATACGGTAAATATTCCGATATCTCGCTGTCTTTTCCCTATATACATGCATACATACATACATACATACATACACACATACATACATACATACACACATACATTCATACATACATACGTACGTGAGTGAGTGTGAAATCAAATCTGAATGCAATGAACTTCGTTTGCTATAAGACGTAGTGTACCTGCAGATCTTAGTGCTTCTACATCACCTTATTTCTTCTTCAGGCTCCAAGGAAGCTATAAGGTGATGCAGAAGAACCCAGTTGTGAGTCCACTGCATTTTATAGCAAAAAGAGCAGTAAACAGATGAAACTAATTACATAAGTTCCTGTTCCTTTCACTTTTATTTTATTTCAGATTACGCTGTAGTTGACTAACGCTTTAGTCTGTTTATATGTTGAAATTTAACGGATCTATTCCATTTCAATCACAGTGTATAAGGGAGTGAAAGTAACGAATGCATGGTGCTGACTAGAAAGGAAGAAAGGGTAAAGGTGACGAATAGTGGGAGGGAAAGAGTAAGGAATGCACGGTGCTGACTAGAAAGGAAGGAATGATATGGGTGACGAATAGAACAGATTGGTGACATTTAGTAGAGATGACACAGAAGTTGATCCTTTTCGATTACTATCGCAAACATCAGTAGTTTTTTTTCAACCGAATACACGTCGTTGATTGGTTGAAATTACCCAAATACGACAACTTTAACACGAAATAACTTCTAAAATAGGAACTTTTATCAAAAACGTTCATAGTAAACCGTGTTTTACGTGAGAAATTCTACCAGTTTTCGGAGTTTCGAACATTATTTAAAAAAAAAATTAATTAAAAAATCTGTGATTGAGATGGACTAGATCCGGTGTAACACCATGTTCTTCGTATCGTAATGCCTCAGCGAAAAGTGTGTGTGTGTGTATGTGTGTGTGTGTGTGTGTGTGTGTGTGTGTGTGTGTGTGTGTGTGTGTGTGTGTGTGTGTGTGTTTGTGTGTGTTACTGGTAGCATGTAATCCAGAAAAGATTTTTACATGCTCGGGCTATCGGCTACTAAAACTATGTTGTGGCAATAGCAACTAAGTTAGGAATTGGAGAACTCTGAAAACAAAAGAGCGTGGGATGTCGATCATTGATTTTGTGACATATATTTTCACTACCTCTCCGATACTAGCATTTCAGAAAACTGTGGCTGGTCGTTTCACAAATCGTCATTACTATAAACAAATCATGTTTGTGTGTATCTTAACAGCTATAATACTGTCTATGCAATTCTACCGCTATACAAAATCCCACCAAACTCTTGAACACCTGATCAGTTGTAAGAAAGTTAAGTTTATTATTTTCATTGAAAGATGTTACTACCAGCCATAGTTGGAGTTCTATACAGCACATCTATTTCATGATGCCTGTTTATTCGCAAAGTATCCGGACATTGCGCCGTCTGCGATCTCTAGTGATGTTAAAGTAGATTTATTCAGATAAAGTACTACTTTTCCTATGCAAAAAGATTGAACAATAGAATGAATCTTAAATACTACTTGCTCATATTTCTAAGTAGGCAGCCTGCTGCATCTGTCTGGTAATTCAATAATAATTGGCAATTTAATAACAAAAAGAAATGTAACAGCAGAAATCGGTACACTCCAAGATAGTTATTCCTCCCTAAAGGGAAAAAAGACTGTAGGAATGACAATATTTCATGCTCGACATAAATATAGAACTGCCATTTCTGCAGCCTGTGAAGCTCATCTAATTTTGGTGGAGAATACTCCTTGGTCTGGATTGGTAGACCCAAAACCCAAAGATGTCCGCCTTGCAATCATTTGAGGTCCTATTAAATGTCTGCATTGCTATCAAATCACGTCTCAAGAAATCCCTATCTTCACTTTCTTCTGAAATCAAAACACATACATGAAATAAATACAATTTGCTAACTCTATCTTCTGATACATTTTCACGATATACACTGTCAGCTATACTGTGGATTTTCGGATTACTAGCGCAATGGCGTCCTGGGTGACATCACTACCCTTCAATAGCCACTTTTAGATAGCCACCATCTGCGGAAGTGTTTCATGAAGTAAACTTCTGGATCATATAACCAACCACTCTCTGTATGTATGTATGTATGGATGGATGGATGGATGGATGTACGTTTTTATGTATATTACCAAAATAATATCTAAACACATCTTATACAATATGAGCGCAATGTGAGTATTACAACCTCATTCAAATTATTTCATCTTTCATTAATCTATTGTTATACCATAGCTAGATAGGTACTGTTCCTCTGAATTGTAATGCACTATCTTATCCTTTCTACTATAGGCAAAAGGTTGGGAATTTTGCGAGAGGGGACTAGTCAATTACATCGACTCCTGTGCTTCACTGGTACTTATTTTCTCGACCTCAAAAAGGTAAATGTAAAGGTCGACTTAGGTGAAACTTAAACTCAGAAAGTGAAGACGGGGGAAATGCTGCTAAACATTCTATCCGGTGTGTTAATGAATCTCCCAGCCAACCGTATTATTTTTATATCATATCGCAACTGTGAAACGCTTGTATAATTGATCTTCCTATATTGCTTTCTAACTACACTGTTGTACTCACTAGATTTTATTATACAATTTTCTTTAAAAGGATAAAAGCAGAAATTTAAGTGCAGATTATTTAATCGGCAATTATATTTTCCTCAACACATATACAAATGATGAAAATAACCTTATAAACTTCTGTATGCTATCCAATTTCAAATTTTAGATGACATATCCCCTATAGTTTATGGGATATTAGTCGGGCTAAATCTTGATATTTAAAGACTTGTCCAAATTTCACAAACTAGAAAAAATCTCGAGTTATTGTTTAAATGCATCTTAGCTGTCAATGATAGAAGTACTATTATATTAGAATTATATCAACCACCTGCATTACAAATGTTAACTTTTAGTTGACAGTGTGCAAAAAAGAAAACATTTTCTTATCATCGTTTATTCATAGCTTTTATATAATGTGTAATAGATCACTTCATTCCTCAACAAATAACACAACGTCTTTTTGTGAGGAAATGTATAATAAAGAGTGCAAACATTTCTTCAAAGTATAGACAATACTTCTACCTGTGACTTCTGTTCAAATGCAAATTACGCACGAAATATCCCTAACATCACTTTGTTGAAATATCAGCTGACGTGTTTTTATTTTATAGATTTGTCAAGAAAAAATTATGCATTTTCAACGGGCAACTGGACAGAATAAAAATACATAACAATGTAAACGAACAAGTGTATTTTAAGAGTTCCACTACCTTTAGCACTCCTGTAAATGAAATGATATTTTCAAATGCTAGTAAATTATGTCCTAACCAAGGTTTGGACAAAACTAATTATTAGTTGATATAAAAGAAATGAAAACAATATTTTTAATATAATTAAATATGAAATTAAATTACAGTCCATTCTATATTATTTCACTGAATCATACTTTTAAACAAACTTTAAGTATTCCATTAGTCCTTTGGTAAAAAGCAAAACAATTCTTGTATAGAGATAGCTTTGAAAAAGAATTGTCAAGGAAAGCTACTAAAGCAATTATAAGAAAAGTTCATTATATTTCTATTTTATTTCATGCAATGAAACTGAAATTAAAGCTAGTCTTAAAATTATATCAATTTTTCTAGAATAGAAAGAGAAATTTAATTAAAAATTTCCTTCTACATTGCAAAACTTAATGGATGAAATATAAACATTGAATCATTTACCAGGACACCCAATACCAGTAACATACTGATGTGCAATTCAATTGACAAAAACTGCCGTAAATATAAACGGCATTTTGAAAATGGGTGAAATTAAAAATATTGAAAAGTAAAATACTACTCAGCTTGATAACGTTAAGTTTTATACCGTGATTTCAAATGTTGGTACAATACCAGCAATGTCGTGGGGGGAAAAAGTCGATGACATCGACCCCAGTGATAACACTATTATTTATTTTATCAATCCCGAAAGAATGAAAGGCAAATTCGACCTCGTCGGAATTTTCTTTTTATGTAATAATAAAAATACAATGCACGGCTAATATATTACAAATGGATATTTGGCATGGAAAACCATTGTTGTTTAAATTTTAAAAAAATACAGTGGGCCCGAGCAGGAAGAAGTCCCGTGGGAATTTGGGGCCATTCATTTGTGGGCAACACAGTATCTTTATGATAATTTAGAAACTAACATTTTCTTCAGTACCGAAATATGGATTTCAAATTTTGCAACAAGGCCAGCAATTTCAGCAGGAGGAGTAAGTCGATTACATCAACTGGTACTTTTTTTATTGAATCCGACAGGATGAAAGGCAAGTCGACCTGGGCAGTATATGAAATCAAGACATAGAAGGATGAAATGCTGCAAAGCAATTTGCCCGGCGTTCTAACGATTGTGTCAGATCGCCGTCTTTTACTACCAAACTATTAACAACGTGTACTATGAATTTATTTCATATTGCCTAAATAAAGGGATGTTTGTAAAATAAATATCTTTGCAAATGCTATCAAGGAAACCATGCGTGCAGAGCATTGAGGGATTGCATTGATTGTACATGCATGTATAAGCAAATGCCTAGCGAATCTAACAAATATTTCTATGACATCCTTCGGTCATGTGTATCAATTCATCTACAAATCTATACATGCTTTAATTTGTGAAAAAGTGTTTAACGTTTCGAGACTACGCTCTCCCACAGAAAGGAAAACAGAAAGAAACAATGTTAGCTGACTTAGAGGTTAAAATAACAGTCTAAGAGATAGAAGTATCTATTATACTACCGGTATATTACCTATGTGTAAACATGTGCATACAAATACAAGCATAATAATCTCAGAAATTATACGTAAAGACAAGGACAAATTCTGTTGTTTTCCTTAAATTTATCAAGAATCAAGATTTAAATGAAACTGGAAATGGAGAAATATTAATGAACAACAATTGAAATACATAAATTATTATTTATTAATTCAATAGAAATAGACTGCATCACACCTAATAGCTGTTCCTGCTTTCAATGTTGCATGGTATTGACCTTGATATGCTAAATATATTTATCATATTTGGTAATACAACCGATCTGAAACATAGAGCTTCATCAGAGTGAATAATAAATAAAGAAGAAGAAGAGCATAGAGAAGAAAATGGGAAAAGTTTAATATGGTTTTAATCATACAATTTTGCTTATGTATGTATGTGGGATGTTAAGTAAAACATGAATAAACTTAAATAGTAATTGGTGGATTAATGCTTTGTATGGTGGGGATAGGATGGACAAATAATATAAAAATAAGAAAAAACGTAATAGTGGGATACGCCAATAGGTTTTAATCGGAGAAGGCGTGAAGGTACAATGAGGTTTTTGATTAATCATGATTCATAATAATCATGTTTGTAGTACTAATTAATAATATTTATTGTAATAAAATGGTAATGGATTAAATGTACACTAGTAGATGGTTTAAGCCCTTCCACCTGTTTTCCGAAGTGAGATAAACCAAGGTCCCACGTTCGATGCAATTGTTCAGTTGAAATTTAAAAACAAAAGACCAGCTATTGAGACCGTTATACGGGGTAAGATAAATAAGTAATTCAATGGGAAATTTTGTATGCAGTATGGGGCCCTAAAACGCTTAGAACAGTATATACTAGATTTTAAAAAAATAATATTATGAGATAAATATTAAGAGATAAACTTGCTCCAAAATTTTTTAAAATAGGAATGTGAAATTAGCAAAAAACAATGAAACAAATTTATTCCGTAGGAAATAGGGAAATGTTTATGGTTAAGGGGAGGTAATAACTAAGATAAGAGGCCTAAATTGGAGACTGCTTGTCTGCCATCCAGTGCACCTGATCACTGATTATTATAATAAATGCTATTAATTAGTACTACAAACATAATTATTATGAATTATTATGATTAATCAAAAACCTTATTGCAACTTCACTACTTCTCCCACTAAAACTTATTAACATATCTCACTATTATTTTTTACTTTTTACTATTGTATTATTTATACATCCTATCAACCCTATACAAAGAATTAACTCACCAATTACTATTTGTAAGTTTAGTCATTTACTTAACGTCCCAAAGATAGAGATAACCAAAATGGTATGATTTCAACCATATGAAACTGTTCCTTGTTCTTCTCTTTGCTCTTCTTCATTTATTCTTCACTCTGATGAAGTTCCATATCTCAGATCGGTTGTATTACCAAATATCGTAAATAATTTTAGCATATCAATGGCAATACCATACAACATCGAAAGCAGAATCAGCTGTTAGATGGGATGCAGTCTATTTGTATTGAACTGATAAATAATAAAAAAAAGTAATTCAATTGTTGTTAATCAGTATTTCTCCATTCTCTGTTGATATATATATATATATATATATATATATATATATATATATATATATATATATATATATATATATATATATATATATATATATATATATATATATAAATATATATATATATATATATATATATATATATATATATATATATATATATTTTTCACCATGCTTGATCGCTAAATCGGCAAGTAATTTTTATTCTCTCTGTATTTATTTTCTCTTCTTCCTGTCTGTTGAAGAGTGTAGGCTCGAAACGTAAAAGGCTTTCTCACTTGCCCGAGCATCAAACTAACACACCTGCTTGTTGTTCATACATCTCTCTTCGTCTTTTGTTTTTCTGTAAATTTCAGTTATATTTATACGTGTATATATATATATATATATATATATATATATATATATATATATATATATATATATATATATATATATATATATACATATATATATATATAGGGAGAATTCACAAAAAACAAAAACAAAACAGCGAAAATGAAGCCAGGTGGTTTAGATAACAAACAGATGTCTTTAACGTTTCGAGCCTACGCTCTTCCACAGAAAGGAACACAGAAAGAAACAGGTAGAGAAGATAAAGAATGCGTAGTGGCTAGCGATCTATTATGTCTGTTCATGACATTTCGGCTTCATCATCCAAAGCAAATGATTTTATAAGAGACAATGACGCTTTGTAATGTGTCAACGCACGTGTTACCTCCAGTCTCCAGGTGCCGATATCCTACGTCGCACTCGCTAACAGTTCTGGCAATCATCTACACTTGTTTGTCAAACGCACAGAAATTGTCATTTACACCACAAATATATACATCAATTACTAGAAAATTCCGAAGGACAGAAATTATCATTTATTTTCTTGATGATAATTTTCCCAGTTGCAAAAATATATATGATACATTTGGTACATTGAATGTCTGTATGTATGTGTTTATAATTGTATGTATATATGGGTGAGTATGTGCGTGTGAGTTTATGTCTAGGTGTATACGTGAGAAACATAACTGTTCCATGACATCACGCTAATGATAGGTGAAAAGCTTGTTGGAAGAAAACAAATTTCTACCTGGAATATCGACATTTTCACTTTTTATAGTGAACAGTGAGACACAAAAACACGCACAGACATATGTGTGTGTATGTATGTGTACGTGTGTGTGTATGTATGTTTACGTGTGTGTGCATGTGTGTATGTGTTAATAGTTTCACTAAAAATCCACTTGCATAAGACTGCATGGAAATGTAAAAACACTTCTGATCATGAGAATAGTTGCTTCTCAGCCACAAGGGTTTCACACGTAGTTAGAACAGCTTTTGATTGTAGAATGGGTATCATTTGAACTGCTTTGTTCAGATGACGTGACGTAAGCACTATTTGTAGACTGGTGTTGTTGAATGTATGGAGGTCACTAGGAAGTGTCGAACGCTACTGAGAAAGAAGGTTACTGGCTGGTGTTAGAATCAGAAGCTGGCAGTTAATGGTATGTCAGAAACCATTGTAGCACGAGTTGATGAAATACTCTCGCTTGCTTTAGGTAGAGGTTACAGTAAAATATAGAAGTATATTTGTTACAAGGAGGCGAGTTGGTAGAAACCTTAGCACTCCGGGCAAAATGCTTAGCGGTATTTCGTCTGCCGTTACGTTCTGAGTTCAAATTCCGCCGAGGTCGACTTTGCCTTTCATCCTTTCGGGGTCGATTAAATAAGTACCAGTTACGCACTAAGGTTGATATAATCGACTTAATCCCTTTGATTGTTCTCTCTGTGTGTAGCACCTTGTGGGCAGTAAATAAATAAATAAAATATAGAAGCTTATGAAGGATTTCAGAAGTACGGTTTGTGATAGTAATAAAATTAGTAAATGTATGGCAATAATTATTGAATAATATTAATATCACGTGGTTAAAATTTATCCGGCATAGAGTAATAAACACGAGCATAGTTGCAACTATATATGATTGTTACCCCTGGCTGATGAAATATGTGTGATTTCACAGAAGACAAATCAACTAGGCAGCGAGCAAAGAGTCAGCTAACATCCCACAAACACGAAGCAATATATACTCCATTTCTTTTCATTTGTCCCGAAAAAAACTTTAGTGCCAATCACCTTCTCTAGTCTTTACGGCGTTCGGCTGAAAAGTTCATAGGTTGATTATGAAGTGTTGGTGCAAGAGCTGTGAAATCTGGTAAGCGTTAATTTTAACTTTTCTTATTAATAATTACATTGTTTTTACTCCAGGTAAACTGACATCCGACTGTTCAAGTTAAACGTCAACAGTAACTAGTAGTGATCACTCTTGAAAATGGACAATCTTTGGAATCGTAGTATTATCAAGTACCTACAGAAAAATGTTATAATCCTCAAGGCCATTAATGCGACATGGTTGCTACATTAGGCGATGATGCTCCATCTTTATCAACAGGGCAAATGTGGGAAACTAAATTTAAGTAGAAGGGATAATCTTGCTAGGTGTCCTGCAAATATCACTACCTAGGGAAATATTGATGTTCACCACATGGTAATGGATTGCAGGTGATTGATTATGATTTAAATAGTCAAGGATATTAGCATATCCCGCGAAAGACTTGAGAATATATTGCACAAAGAACTTGGCATGGCGAAGATTTCAGGCAGATGTAGCTGGTTTCTTTAAATGTCTCCTACCCCCGGCTGCATGCTGGGTTCATTGCCGTGAGCCAGAGAAAAGGGACAATCCATACATTAAAAACATTCCTCCTCAACTGGTCTAAGAAAGGCTAAAGTCGTTTCATCTGCAGGGAAGGTGATGAACTCAGTAGTTTGGGATGCAAAAGGCAATGTCTTTATTGACTACCCTCAAAATAGCCACACCATCAATGGAGAACCTATCAAGACCAAAATCCAGACAATTGATGAAAGTTGTCTTGTTTCGTCAGGACAATCCTCCAGCACAATCATCTTTGGTTTCAATGACTGCTGTGCGTGACTGTAGATTTAAACTAGTTGCTTAACCACCCTATTCTCCTGATTTGGAGCCATCTGATTATCATCTGATCCCTAACATAAAAATGCACTTGCCTGGGAACAAGTATTGCAGTGATGACGTTATACCTGCTGCTGATATCATTTTGACCATGTTGAAAGTTTCTTTACCAATGAGTTCCAAGTACAGCAACAGCTCTGGAAGAAGTGCATAGACCACAAGGGGACCATGCTGAAAAATAAACTTCATTTGGTTACATTCCCTAAGAGTATCTGGACCAGTCTATGAACGTTTCAGTCCATACCCGTAGTCTATCTTCGTTTACAATACCTTGCTTTTAACCAGTCTTTGAGAAGTGCCTCGGAGCAAGACAAATTTTGTTCCTCTATCCCACCATAACTTTTTGCAAAACCTTCACATAGAAAGTGGACCAATTCAACATCTTCCTAACATACACTGTAGACTGCAGCATATCAAACAAATGTTGATCCATTAGATAACAGAGTTTTATTGCAGTTATAAAATGAAGACAGTTCCACGAAATGTACGTGTGACAATATTTGTGTTAAGGTACTCATGAGCAGTAAACTCGCAGTTGCGCTGCCTTTGAGAATCCTACCCTTGTTCTCCTTCATATTTGTAGTGTCTGCTACGAAGTTTCACCTGAATTTCTGACCCTGTACGATGAACGACTGCTTCATGGCTGGAAATTTTGCACCGTTCCTTGCGGATTGCATCGCACCGAGAATCTCCTTCCACATCGCGAATGCAACTCCCTGGCCCACAGCTACCTTCGCTTCTCACTTATATCCATTATAGATTAGAAGCCTCGTTTTGAAGTAGTTGAATTATTAAATACCTACATCCTCATAACCAAGAAATCTATGTTTGTTTAAAATTCTTTGGCCACCAATGTCAATAGTAGACGCAATTTTTTCAATAGACAAATAGTAATACTTTAGACACGGAAACACTTCAAATGTTGCATACATAGTAGTTGACACAAAATTGTTGGTAACAACACAAACAGGTAACAATAAATCTTTGCCTTTACAGAAATCAGTTTCCTGTTAAACAAATTCAACTACTCGCTACTATATATAAATCATATTTATTCATATGCGTATGTATGTCTGTCTTGTGTTTGTATATGTTCTCCCAATGATGTTTTTTTTTATTTACATTTCCCTTAAGAGAACGTTAGAATAAACACCACCTTTAAAAAAGTTAAATTGTGGGATTGATTCGTTCGACTAAAATCTTTGACGACGGTACCGCAGCATGGCACATTCCAATGACTGAAACAGGTAAAACACGAATTTATTTACATAAGTAAACATATTTATATACATGTGCATATTTCAGTGTGTATGTGTGTGTGTGTGTATGCGCGCGCGCGTGTATGTGTGTGTGTGTCTAAGTTCGTCGGGTCCGGTACTATATTAATGCAGGCCATTATAGCATAATTGACACAAGGATTCATAACAGACACACATTAGCAACAATTATGCAGAAAGATACACTTACACATATACATGTATGCACACGCATTCACACAGACACACACACGCACACACAGCCACGCACACGCATGTAATGCGAATGATGTTACTGGCATATATAACGGTAACGTTGGAAACATTATGAATAATAATAATAGATAGGATAGTAAAAATAATGATACTAATAATACCAATTTTATTAATGTTAATAACCTTAAGAATAACTATCATAAAGCCATAATAATAACAACAACAGTAATAGTTATAGTAATAATAATACACATAGTAGAAACATGAAGAACGCTAATAAGAACTCATTTGTTAATTATGAAGTGAAAAGTTGCAGTTTAAGAGAGAAAGCGGAATGTGCAATGGGAAATGAATGTCTACAAAAGACCATCATATATAAAAACACATTCTATATTCAAGCAAAACGTTTGCATATATAGTTGCTACAAGTGATTTAAAAATAGAAGTTCGATGGCGTAATGCCGTTGTATTATGCCAAAGCGAAGACAAAGGCACAACACATCTCTCACCAACCTCATATGGAATTCCATAGAAAAAGAGCACTATGTACTATTCCCTGTCACTGACAAGAACTGCGTACCCGTACAATGTGAACTATAGATTAAGCAATCTTTGCTTAGAAGATATTCTGTGCCTCTTATTATTCGAGGATTAATTAATTAACATACACTCTGACATCTTTACGAGGCGTAACTAACTTTAGGAAGTTTTTCAATACATATTCAGAAAATATTTAGTAGCGAGCATTTAATTACTTAATCAATATAAGTGAGGATTTTATTCATGCAACCCTCTGTAAGTAAGTTTGCATATTCAAATACAGTATGTGAATATGCAAATTTATTCATATAATTTTGCTAAGCTTTATTGTTATTGCTCTTAGCTATATCGTAAATTGTAAATCAACATTTGATTTTCCCTATGTATGTATGTATGTATGTATGTATGTATGCATGTATGTATGTATGTGTGTTATGTATTTCTTCTCATTTCAGTCATGAGACCGCGGCCCTGCAAAGGATCTGCCTTGCATTTTAGTCGAAGTTATCGACCTCAGGATTTATTATCTATACATTTGTAAACCTGGTACATTCGATCTTAGCCGAACCGCTAAGAAACGTGGATGTAAGAACCAGTGGTGGGGAACAAGTACATACAAAGAGTCGCACACACTCATGTACATATGTGTGTGTGTGTGTGTGTGTGTGTGTGTGTGTGTGATTGCGTGCGTGCGTGTGTATATAGGACGGGTTTCTTTCGGTTTCGGTCTACCAAATCCATACACAAGGTTTCCGTCAGCACTAGGCTATATAGGTGTGTATATGCGAGTACATAGCAGACGGCAACTGAAAGAAACCCGTCACAGACAAGGACGCAACACGCATATACGCACGCGCATATGCACGCACACACGCACACGCACCCGCACACTCACGCCTTTTTCCATTTCTTTTGATAGGCTGAACTGAATTTGCGGTTTAGGTTCAAATGATATTTGTTTTTTAACTGTTATATTCTAATGAAATGATTGTAATTGAATCAACGTGAGGTATCTATTCTGTGGAATATGTTTGGATTTAGCAAACTCTTTGTGTTTATGACTTAAACACTACACTTACCAATCTTGCAGAAATAATAGTGAGATGATGTAAAACAAATACCACCACGAGTGATGTCCAAACTATAGTGGAAAAGGTAAGCCACTGGATTTGGTTAACAAGAAACGGTGAGCAACGACTAGAAAAATATTCAGCTATATCTGATAACCATAATAATCATGAGAGGCCGGTGTGCGATGATGCTGTCAAGAAGTAGGCCACGAAACGGCGCGCATCCTCTCTTGATGATCCCACACATCTTCTGGCATCCGGTATGCGGACCTTTCGACTCGTAGCACTTGCATGTGCAAGTTGTTTGCAAAACATCTATGATAATATTTAGGCAATGATCTACTGGTAAGGTGGAGATTAACCCATTGTAGTATTATGCCATAAAGTGTGTTTGCTCAATCGTTTATGTTTTCTTTATATGTTATTCAACGAATATCTACATATTTCTACATGTATCTTCGGCAATGTAATCTATTTTGGCCATATTTTAGTCGATACCCGTAGACGGTCTATCTGAAGCAAACTACAAGGTATATATCAAAATTGAATTGAACCATATGGTTCTGGGTTCAGTTCCACTGCATGACAGGTAGAGTATCTTCGGGCCGACCCATGCCTGGTTAGTGGATTTCCTACATGGAAGCTGACGGAATCTCGTTATTTATATATATATACGTACCTATACACAATGCCAAAATATCTGAGGGATATCCATGGCGTGAGAGAATATGTTTTCAAGAAGCAACTTGATCAACGGTGCCAGATGAACTAATATCAAGGCAGGAAGCCAAAAAAGGGCACCAGTGTTGAACTCCTTACTTCCCCAAAAACCAATAACTGAAGATTGGTCATTTAAAAGTCGATCACACTGACTGTGCCTCATCATAGTCACACTATTAGGCTGAAACATAAAAGAATAAGAAATAATATATATATATATGTATATATATATATATATATATATATATATATATATATATATATATATATATATATATATATATAGTTATCGCCAAGCTAACATGGCAGTCCCAAAATTAGGACGAAAGCTGCCGTGAATTAGCTCCAAGAAGCCATCGCATCTAGCTAGCTATGTGACACACGAAACCTGTGTCCTTTATAACCTTCGAACAGGGGAGGTCAGCAGTTTCTCCTTGCTAGTTTGGCATCTGCAGACTAGTTTCAGGGTGTTGCCCCTAGCTAGAGGCGATGGCTTCTTGGAGCTAATTCAAGGCAGCTTTCGTCCTAATTTTGCGACTGCCATGTTGGCTTGGCGATAACTATTAATTTCCAGTACCGCTGCCGTAGTCTCCTTTAGAGAGACTTAGAAATATTAATAACTCTCTCTCTCTCTCTCTCTCTCTCTCTCTATATATATATATATATATATATATATATATATATATATATAGGAGATTATACAAAAAATAACAACAGACGAGGACAGGTGGTGTAAATAACAAAAGTATATATTAGTATGACGCTCGGGAATACGGAAAGTCTTTGACGTTTCGAGCTACGCTCTTCAACAGAAAGAATACGGAGACAAGGAGAAAAACACGGAGAAAAAAAATTGAATAGTGTTCAGTCAACGGTCAATCATAATAATGGCCGATCATAACAATGGCTGACTGACCGGAAGTTAGAAATTCTTATTTCAGGAGAGCTAAGAAAGGGGGAGATAACGAACGGTGATCGGGAACGAGGGGCTGTGTGTGGGAGGTAGACTGCTGGTGATCTTGACGTATGTAGTGTGAAAATGGGGGAAGGGAGAAAGGGAGAAAGTAGTTGGTCAGTTGTAGTGTGTGCGTGGTGTGATGCGAGGGTATTGGTGTGGTGTGCGTGGTGTGATGCAAGGGTATTGGTGTGGTGTGATGTGAGGGTGTTGGGAGGTGGGGAAGGCATGGGTGGAGTGTGGGGTAGAGGTAGGGGTATGTGGGTAGGGTGGGGTATGTGGGTAGGGGTGGGTGGTGGGTGTAAGGAATTGGATGGGGTGGAGTGGGAAGGTAGAGTAGGAGTGTGTTGGGGTGTGGTGGGATGAGCTTATGAGGGAGTGTTGACGAGGAGGGAGAAGGGGAAGGTCGATGTAAGAGAGGGGGAAGATGGGTATGGGAGGGGAGAGGAAGAGAGGAGAGAGGGTGGGTATAAGAGAGGGAAGGGGGATTGAGAGAGGGGGAAGGTGGGTATGGGGGGAGAAAGAGGGGAAGGTGGGTATGGGGGGAGAAAGAGAGGAAGAGAAAGAGAGGAAGAGAAAGAGAGGAAGAGAAAGAGAGGAAGAGAAAGAGAGTGAGAGAGAGGGAAGAGGGGTATGGGGGGGAAGAAAAAAGGAAGAGAAAGAGAGTGAGAGAGAGGGGAAGAGAGTGAGAGAGTAAGGGTGAGAGAGTAAGAGAGTAAGAGTGTAGAGAGTAGGAGAGTAAGAGTGTAGAGAGTAGGAGAGTAAGAGTGTAGAGAGTAAGAGTGAGAGAGGGGGGAGTACGGGAGAGGGGGGAGGGGGGAGTACGAGAGAAGAGAGTGAGAGAGAGTAAGAGAGAGGAGAGAAAGAGGAGTGAAAGAGTAGGAGAGTAAGAGTGTAGAGAGTAAGAGTGAGAGAGGGGGGAGTACGAGAGAAGAGAGTGAGAGAGAGTAAGAGAGAGGAGAGAAAGAGTAGGGGTGAAGAGAAGTGGGAGTGGAGAGAAGTATGAAGAGAGGTGAAGAGACGTACAAAGAAGTAGGAGTCGGAGCAGGAGGTGGGGGAGGGGAGAGATGGGTGGTAGGAGGGAGGGTGGGGGAGAGAGACAGGAGGAGGGGGTTAGATGAAGAGTGGAGGGGAGTTGAGCCCATGTGGCGCAAAGGAGCGAAGATAGAAGATTAATCCCTGTTCACGGCGCAAACGGGAGTCCGGATGGCCCCTGTGCATGGACAATCCAAACACAGACAGGTGTTGCCGCAAGGAGTGGCCGGCAGAACGGAAGTGGCGTGACACCGGGGTGTCATTGCCGACGTTGATATCTCGGAGGTGTTCCGCGAATCGGTCGGCCAGGCGCCGCCCCGTTTGTCCGATGTACAGGGATTGGCAGAGAGAGCAGGAGAGGCAATATATGATGTTGGTAGACGTGCAGGTGAAGGAGTCGGTGATGCGATAGGGTCGGTGATGGGTGCTGGTGAGGAGGGTGGTGTTGGAGAGGTAAGGGCAAGTGCGGCAGCGTGGGCGGGAGCAGGGGAACGAGCCAGGTTGGGAGGTTGGGTTGGGGAAGAAGCTGTGGACCAAGAGGTCCCGTAGGTTGTGGGCTCGTTTGAAGGAGGGGAGGGGTCGATTAGGGAAGATGTGGGAGGTGGAGGGGTCGGACTGGAGGCGCCGAAAAGCTCGGAGAATGGAGCGTTGGAGGGGTAGGGTGGTGGGATGGTAGGTGAGGGGAAAAGGGAGGCGGGAAACGGCAGGGCGGGTTCGGGGGGAGAGAGCAGATGCACGGTCCACAGAACGTGCTCTGGCAAGGGCGGTGTGGATGGTGGTGGGTGGATATCCACGCAGGCTAAAGTGGTGAGCCATGAGTTGAGACTGAGTCTCAAAGTCATGGCTGTCGCTACAAAGTCTGCGTAGACGGAGGAATTGGGAATAGGGGATGGAAAGTTTTGTGTGTCTAGGGTGGGAGGAGGAGAAGTTGAGATAGGAGTGTGAGTCTGTGTGTTTGTAGTGGATGGAGGTGCTAAGGGCGGAGTGGAGGATGCTGACCGAAATGTCGAGAAAGGGGACAGAGGTGTCAGAGACAGTACAGGAGAAGTGGAGGGCAGGATGGAAAGATTGAACGAAAGAGAGGAACGAGTCAAGATGTTCACGGGAGAGAGAGGTGGCACCGATACAGTCGTCGATATACCGACCGTATAGTTCGGGAGTGGGACCAGTGAAACTGGAGAATATTTGGGCCTCAACATAACCAACGAAGAGGTTCGCGTAGTTGGGGCCCATTCTCGTCCCCATGGCCACTCCCGAGACTTGCTGGTAGATATCTCCCGCGAACGAGAAGCAGTTGAGAGATAGGACAAGTTCGGCCAGACGAATGAGTGTGGAGGTGTCGGGTTGTGGGTTGGGGCGTTGGTCTAGAAAAAACTTCAGGGCACACAGCCCCTCGTCGTGGGGGATCACTGTATAGAGGCTCTGGATGTCTAGAGTGAAGAGAAGCTTAGAAGGGCCGGGAGGGAAAGAGAAAGAGTTGAATAGACGAAGCGCGTGGTTAGTGTCATGAATGTGGGAAGGGAGAGAAGCCACTAGGGGGGCGAGGACACGGTCTAGGTATTTTGAGATAAGCTCGGTGGGGCAGTTGCAGGCGGAGACGATGGGGCGGCCAGGGTTGTTCGGTTTATGGATCTTGGGGAGGAAGTAAATGGTGGGGGTGCGTGGGGTGCGAACAATAAGGTTGGAGGCGGTGGCGGGGAGACGGGAGGAGAGGATGAGGTCATGGATAGTGGAGGACACAGTCTGTTGGTAGCTGGGCGTGGGGTCGGAGGGCAGAGGGCGGTAGAATGAGGTATCTCGAAGTTGACGGAGAGCTTCGGCCTCGTAGAGGTCCGCGCGCCATGCTACCACGGCTCCACCCTTATCAGCCGGTTTTATGATGTCCGTGCGGCGTCGGAGGGATCGAAGGGCCGAGAGTTCGGCTGGGGAGATGTTGAGTCGAGATGGACGCCTGGAAAAGTTAAACCGGCCCACAGCACGTTGGCAGGCGCCCGCGAAAAGATCAACTGCCTGGAACTGGCCAGGAGCAGGCGTCCACTGGGATGGTCGTCGGCCCAGGTCAGTGAAGCAGTCCTCGTTGGGTGCGGGTGGTGTGTTATGGAAAAGCGCACCCAACCTAACGCGGCGCACAAAGCTGTGGACATCAGCACGGGTTTGAAATTCCTTGCAGGATGGAGTGAGTGGGATGAAGCGCAGACCCCTATTGAGGACGGAGCGCTCCGCCTCAGAGAGAGGAAGATCTGGGGGAATGGTAACGACAGGCTGAAGTGGAGAGGGGGTGGGTGGAATAGAAGTAGGAGGGGATGAAGTAGGGTTAGGAGGGGCGGTCGGGATGGTGGAGGGCTGGGAGGGAGGGGGTGGAGTGTGTGTGGGAGAGGCAGGGTGGTTGGGTGTGGGTGGGGAATGCACATCAGGGAGGGAGAAGGGTGGTGGAGGGGTTGGGGTAGTGGCATCGGGTGTAGAGGAATGGAGGAGTGAGTGAAGTTTGCGGAGCTTAGTGTCGGTAAGAAATGTATGAAAGAGATGATTAAGTTGAATGATAAAGCGCAATGTATTGTGAGCATGGGAGGGTGACAGAGAGGAGAAAAATATGGAAAAGGCTGGAGGAAGAAGGCGGTCGATAGTGTGGATTTTAGAGAGATTGGAGCGAATGGTGGCCCGCATAAGGCGGTAGGATGTGGTGCGGAGTATGGGTAGAATGGTGGTAGAGGAGTGGAGAGTGGGGTGGAAATGGAGGCGGAAACCCTTAGGGATGAGAAGGTGATGTAAGCAGCGACTGAGAAACGTAATATGACTAGAGAAACGAGTCTTCTTGAATATGAGTAAGGAGAGTCGTATAGTAGGTTGAAAGTATAGAGAGGGAAGTGTGCGGAGGTATAGTTTTAGGCGGTTGTGGAGAGTGAGTTGGAAAGATTTGTAGTCAGGCATGATGGAACGAGAGAGAAAAGAAAATTAGACGTGGGAAGGAGAATTACAAAAGGTGTGGTGGAAAAAAACAAGCGTGATGAGAAAATTGGACGTGGAAAAAAAGGAAAAAAAAGAAAAAAAAGGGGGGGAAAAAACTGGAAAAAAAACTTTTTTAACAGGTGTGGGGGAAAAAAATAAAGGCATGAGGAGAAAAAACGAAAAAGGGGTTGTGAGAAGAAAATATATGCGAGGTGGGAGAAAAAAACAAAGCAAAAAGGAAGATGGGACAATAGGGAGAAATGGGGTGACAGGGAGAGAAGAAACGAGAGGAGAAAAGAAAGTGAGGGAGAAGAATACAAAGTAATAGGTGCAGATTAGAGAAGACAGATTAGGAACATCCAGAGTACGAAGAGACGGTAGGTGAAGGAAAGTAAGGTAAAAAAGGATGATAAAGGAGGTTTACAAAAGTGGAAAAGTTCAAAAGTTTTTTAGACGTCGTGGTATATTGAAGCGATTTCCAATCAGAAGATGGGTCCAGTGTAAATCCGTGGGTAGGAGAGGTGCAGCCGGAGGGTATAAAGTTCAGAATCAAACAGTCCAGATCCAGAAGGAAAGAAGGTAGAATCCAAAAGTTGGTAGTGTGTGATGAGAGGAGACAGGATTAGCTGGTGCGACCACGTGAGCGTGTATTATATGTGGGAGATTATACAAAAAATAACAACAGACGAGGACAGGTGGTGTAAATAACAAAAGTATATATTAGTATGACGCTCGGGAATACGGAAAGTCTTTGACGTTTCGAGCTACGCTCTTCAACAGAAAGAATACGGAGACAAGGAGAAAAACACGGAGAAAAAAAATTGAATAGTGTTCAGTCAACGGTCAATCATAATAATGGCCGATCATAACAATGGCTGACTGACCGGAAGTTAGAAATTCTTATTTCAGGAGAGCTAAGAAAGGGGGAGATAACGAACGGTGATCGGGAACGAGGGGCTGTGTGTGGGAGGTAGACTGCTGGTGATCTTGACGTATGTAGTGTGAAAATGGGGGAAGGGAGAAAGGGAGAAAGTAGTTGGTCAGTTGTAGTGTGTGCGTGGTGTGATGCGAGGGTATTGGTGTGGTGTGCGTGGTGTGATGCAAGGGTATTGGTGTGGTGTGATGTGAGGGTGTTGGGAGGTGGGGAAGGCATGGGTGGAGTGTGGGGTAGAGGTAGGGGTATGTGGGTAGGGTGGGGTATGTGGGTAGGGGTGGGTGGTGGGTGTAAGGAATTGGATGGGGTGGAGTGGGAAGGTAGAGTAGGAGTGTGTTATATATATATATATATATATATCTTTTTTACTCATTTACTTGTTTCAGTCATTTGACTGCGGCCATGCTGGAGCACTGCCTTTGGTCGAGCAAATCGACCCCGGGACTTATTCTTTGAAAGCTTAGTACTTATTCTATCGGTCTCTTTTTGCCGAACCGCTAAGTGACGGGGACATAAACACACCAGCATCGGTTGTCAAGCACTGCTAGGAGGACAAACACAGACACACAAACACACACACACACACATATATATATATACACACACATATATACGACGGGCTTCTTTCAGTTTCCTCTAACAAATCCACTCACAAGGCTTTGGTCGGCCCGAGGCTATAGTAGAAGACACTTGCCCAAGGTGCCACGCAGTGGGACTGAACCCGGAACCATGTGGTTGGTAAGCAAGGTACTTACCACACAGCCACTCCTGCACCTATATATATATATATATATATATATATATATATAACGTACTAAACACTACTGATGAGTGAAAATTATATATTACTATAGTGAACACGAAATCTACGATCTATAGTTAAGTCTATTTGTAAAAGGCTAGCTTCTTTGAAGGCTGCATTTCCTCGCATACGGTAAAAATGTGCTTATTACGGTAGTTAACGTGAGGTATTCTTGTATAGTTATGCCCTTATATATATATATATATATATATATATATATATATATATATATATATATATATATATATATATATATATATATATATATATATATATATATATATATATATATATATATATATATATATATATGTATATATATATAAATGTATATATATATATATATATATATATATATATATATATATATATATATATATATATATATATATATAAGAATTTAAGGATTGCAGAAAACGCATGTTATAATTGCATACTTTATTCCTACATATGTTTCAAAGGATTACAACCTGTGTGATCCATAGGGATCTTTGATATTAAAATTGTAACCTTCTCATCAGGGAAAGCATGGGAATCATCTTATACTCAAATACCCAAAATTTCAAGGAGTTCCTGCCTTAAAAACAGGAGCTAACCACAGTTATTTTGTGTTCTTTGCTACATTGGTTTCTATTAACCCATTTATTCTATCAGAAGAATTTTTATTCATTAAGATAGAAGAAATACACATAATTATATGTATACATATATATATACATATATATATATATAAATAAATATAATTTAGGGAAAAACGATAGATTCTACCCTATGAATTTCTTTCACGATAACTACTTGATAAATTCTAATATAAGAGTTTATCCTATTTTTGTATTAATTAAATATATAACCGGAATATATTCAGTGCTGAATTTTATTCCGATTAAAAACACATGGTACCGAAGTGCAGCTCGAAAAGCCCGCCTTTTTCATAGATATATAGGGATAAACAATCTTCAATGTGCTCTCCAGAATACATGAGGTGTTCGTTTGTTTTGTTGATTTTTTGTTTATTTCTATGTGTCTTGACTATACTATACTGACGAGTGAAGATTATATATTACAATAATGATCACGAAATTGGCGATCTATAGTTAAGTCTGTTTTTAAAAGGCTATCTTCTTTGAAGGCTGCATTTCCTCGCATTCGGTAAAAATGTCCTTATTACGGTAGTCAACGTGAGTCATTCTTGTATAGTTGTGCCCTTATATATATGTATACGTATATAAATATATAAATATAATTTATGGAAAAACGATAGATTCTTCCCTATGAATTTCTTTCACGATACTACTTGATAAATTCTTACATAAGAGTTTATCCTATTATTGAACATATATATATATATATATATATATATATATATATATATATATATGTGTGTGTGTGTGTGTGTGTGTGTGTGTGTGTGTGTGTGTAAATATATAAAAGGATGAAAAGAGCAATGGTAAAGTTGGAAATATATTTTATGGCTAGAATCTTACAGCTGTTTCTGGGAAGATCCAGTACTTCCCTTAATCGGAGACAGAAATAGTAAAGGAATCGGTTATTATATCCATAGGCGGAGAGTTATAGTACGAAGTGAGAGTGAGTGTGATGCGATGAAAAAAGAAAGAAAGAGAGAACAGTACTTGGTTTGTAGTTTCATTCCAGTAGTAAGTATCCGTGTAAAGTAATCCTTGTGGGAATTTTCCGGAAATAGTTGCTGCCATATTGTGTCCGACGTATATTGCTTGTGTTTACTTGAAAGGATGCCCCAAGTCAAGTCAATTTACCATTGCTCTCGTTATCCTTTTATATATTTACACATACGCACGCTAATACACGACTTATAATCCCCAATCCTGTTCATACAACGACTGGGGCAAACTAATCGGTATACAGCACTTACTCGGTATTACCTGTGTCTTTGGGTTTCGTTGGATCCAATACCCTTCCTCAACCTTATATATATATATATATATATATATATATATATATATATAATCATTCAAAAGTACGTTTGCAGGTAATATGAGCCTTTGACATTTTATGCAAAGTGGTTTTTAACCCACAATTCACATGTTCTCCTGCATAGCTTTATCTGCGGCCAGGTCCATCATTACAAAAATGACACACACACACACAATTACTCACAGGCACGCACACACGATACAATTTTCAGTAGCCGATAGAATCAAAATATGTAAAAATGGTAACCAAGATGAGAGGGTGAATACAGATTACTTGCCAAGTATTTAGCCTCGTGTGCCGATACTGCCCATAAGAAAGAAACGAATAATACAATGTGGCTGAAAATTATAAGACCAGGGCAACGCCAGGATGCATTGCTGGTGTGTGCGCGTGCATGTATATATATATATATATATATATATATATATATATATATATATATATATATATATATATATATATATATATATATATATATATATATATATACATATATATATATATACATATAGATAGATAGATAGATACATATATAGATAGATTGATAGATAGATATAGATATAGATATAAATATGTGCGCGCGTGTGTGTATGTATTATGTGTATGCGTGTATGTATGTATTTATGTATGTAATTATATTTACATCTATATACAAAGATAGTAACAGATATTCACATATTTGCTTACCTAGAAAATTATTCACTTATATGTATGGGAATATATGAATATATATATATATATATATATATATATATATATATATATATATATATATATATATATATATATATATATATATATATATATAAATACATACGTGTGTGTGTGTGAGTATATGTGCGTTTGCCTGTGTGTGTATGTGTGAATATGCTTGGGCACGTGTATGATTAAATATATACGTATATATCTGTTCGTTTGTATATAGATATATTGCGCAAAATCACATAATTGTGTTATTTTGTAGAAATATATATAAGCCTGTTTGAATGTAACTGAGGTATCTAACAATGTGTCTACTTATGCGCGTATTTCTCTGCCTACTTGCTCGCTCTAACAATTTAACTTCTCTTTATATTCATTAAATGCTATTGTATTTGTGTTTTTTTTTTATATACAGGTATATATTAAGGTATGTATATTAAACACTCACAGTCACTCATACATACTTACACTTATTTGTCTTCTGTGATTGCGTGCTGTCAATAAAGTATGTGATTTAAAAGAAACTAACCCTGAGACGGTGTGAATAAAATACGAAAACTATAAATTTCTTGAATAAATTCGGTTTAATGCCCTACCCTAATTATAAATTCCACCCTCAAAATAATAATGCATCGCTACTCATTACATAGTTCCTGCATGAATAATTACTAGGTTAGATTACAGCTAGAGGCAATGAGGTTTTAAATTTCTCTTCCAATTGAAAAGGAAAAATATGTGTTTGTGAATAGATTTGCAAGATTGGGATCGTATATGCCTACATACATATATTCATACATGCATGCATATATGCATATGTGCGTGTGTGAGAGAGAGAGAGGGAGAGAGAAAGAGGGGAGAGTGTGAATAGGTGTATGCATGTGTGCGAGTGTTTGCCTGTTCGGGTACACATGCAGATATATATATATATATATATATATATATATATATATATATATATATATATATATATATATATATATATAGAGAGAGAGAGAGAGAGAGAGAGAGAGAGAGGGAGATAAATAGATACATATATATCTTTGCATGCGTTCACGAACTGTGTTTGTGTGCTAAGCAATCAATTCAACCTCAGTTTTTCTCTATATATCTCTAGTGTTATATGTATTTCGCACACTCTCTCTCTCTCTCAATGTCTCTTTGTATACATACATACATTCAAATGAATGAACCGATCTCCTCCCGCAATATATAATAAGGAAATGCAATAGAAAATTCCAGCTAAGTCACAAGTATTTACACACCATCAACTTTTATTTCCTGTCTTACAAACATTCAATGTCGCCACCACCTGAAGCACAGGCAACAACAGTGCGATAGCAGAATTCCGCCCAGACGCGTATCAGCATATCAAAAGGTTCATTATAGAACGAAAGAAAAAAAATGCTTTGCTTGCGGCGTTTCCAGGAGATATTGATATAGAAGGGAAACGGAAAAACTTCGATAAAGCATTCAACCAGACAGCCAAAGAAGTACTCAGTGGGTCATGATATGCAGATATGCGCCTGGGACAACACTGATGTCGTCCGTCCTGCAGAAAATAAAAGTTGATTGTGAGTAAATACTTGTGACATAGCTGGAGTATTCTATTGATTTTCCTTATTAAAATATTGCGTAATGAAATCGGTTAATTCTTTTTGAATAAGTGTATAAATATATATATATATATATATATATATATATATATATATATATATATATATATATATATATATATATATATACATATATATATATATATATATGTATACATATATATATATATATATATATATATATATATATATATATATATATATATATATATATATACATACATATATATATATATATATATATATATATATATATATATATATATATATATATATATATATATATATATATATATTTTTATATATATACATACATATATATATATATATATGTATGTATCCCTGGCTCTCACTCTCTCTCGCTCTCGCTCTCTCTCGCTCTCGCTCTCTCTCGCTCTCGCTCTCTCTCGCTCTCGCTCTCTCTCTCTCTCTCTCTCTCTCTCTCTCTCTCTCTCTCTATATATATATATATATATATATATATATATATATATATATATATATATATATATATACAGAGAGAGAGAAAGGGAGAGAGAGAGAGAGAGAGATACAGATAGAGATACAGATAGAGATAGAGATAGAGATAGATATATATATATATATATATATATATATATATAGAGAGAGAGAGAGAGAGAGATGGTAAAAGAAAGACAGAAGATGGGATATACGAGTATTTTTATTATCAATCACAATTATTTTGTCACATCTAGCATCGATCCCTCACGGGTGCTTGTTCAGGAGCATCCCGCGGTTCAATTGAATCTCATTGGGTAATAAATAGATATAACTCGTTAGAATAACAGTTCCATAATGTAGCTTCTCTTTTCGTAAAAAGAAAAACAGCAAACCGAAGAAAATAAAATCACAGATACAAAAAAAAAAAAAAAATACAACGCGCAATTCAGCGAGAAAGGTCTTAAATATAACCATTAACATATCTAGGTCCATTGTGTGTTCATTTCTTTTTTGCATCCGTGGTTTTGTTTTTGATCTTCTATATAAATGAATATATTTCTTTCGTCTTGCTGCTTTTCATTCTACAAAATGCGAAGTTTGCGGAGGTGTTATTTGAACGACTTGTATCTACTTATCACCCGGTAAGATACATCTGCACCGCCGAATGCTCCTCAACGAATAGTTAAGTGCCCCACCTGTGAGGGATAAATGTGTCGAAACAATTGTCGTGATTAATAATAAAAATTCTTGTATATTCCCTCTTCGGAATTTCAATGTGAAAGTGACCGTACCCTACCAGTAAGCTATCAGGTGTAAACCATTCGCTTCAAATATATCTATATACATACATAGATACATATATATATCACGTACCTGTGATCTCCTATATCCCAAAATTAGACAAAAACCAAAACTTGCAATTGTGTCTTCCAGTGCAGAATCTGAGCTTGCGGAATTTGCCTGTATCCAATACAATTACATCAGCCTACAACTAAATTCTCTTTCATCCCAGGATGGTCTGTCCATCACTTCCCTCGTTCTAAGTCTTCCAAGTGTGAAAAGATGGAGATCTTATGATTTGCGTCAATCTTCTCTTTCTAAACTCTTCATTTTAATCTTTGATTTTTATCAAAGTTGCTTATTAATTCCATTTTTGTTTTATGCATTTGATTTATTTCTGTTTTCTATCTTGATATTTCAATTTATATTATTCTTATCCGATTTATATCCCATCCCATCTCTATTCCTTTTTAACTTTATATCTATTTATTCCCATGTTAATATCGCTATTCCGAATTCTGCCGAATCTCACGCGTCAGCATTAAAAATTTTCGATCGACACTGTTAGTGTACATGTTTTCATTTATGTGCGTTTACTACGGTATTAGAGCTTTTAGCACTTATTTCTAGCAACCTCGGTGTTTCTTAACACCCTAGTCACAATTAGTGACATTTGTAGTTCTCATTTTTAGCGATACATTGCAAACAGCTGCTTATATTAATTTTATACACGCACACACAGATGTGTGTGAGTGTATGTGAGTATATATATATAAATGAAAACATATAATTATAAAATCATGTATATATAATTATACAAATATATATATATATATATATATATATATATATATATATATATATACACCCCTTCATATACGTTTCTGGTTATTCAGGCGTATTCGATTGCGTAGTATGTGATGCTTCCATCAGAGGATATACACCACATGCGTACACGTGTTTTTAGCTGTAGTTTTACCCGATATTTAGATATCGTCTGGATATCATTAAATCTCTCAAGAAATTAGATCTACACATACTGAATTTATGTATTTTGAACATTTAAAAAACTGTATTGTAATTTATTCAATTCTTTTGAGACACACCCTGATTATGTAGATACAAAAATGAAATCAAAAGGAAAATCTGTTAACAATTAGCTCATCCTTTTTCTTCTCAATGTTAATGAAATATTTTAGACGTTAAATGATTATTGACTTACAATTATGAACTGCTCCTCATAGCACTCTTTACATGCTTACTCCCCCGTATATCTATCTATCTATCTATCTATCTATCTATCTATCTATCTATCTATCTATCTATCTATCTATCTGTCTGTCTGTCTGTCTGTCTGTCTCTCTCTCTCTCTCTCTCGTGTGTGTGTATATGTGTATGTGTGTACATAGAGAGAGAAAGAGAGAGGAAGGGGAAGAGAGTAATGCTTGCATATTTATGCACCTACACACTCTGTATATTAATAGATCTCTATCGAAATCTGTCATTCTTTGTTTCTCTCTCTCTCACTATCTCTCTCTACTTCTATGTATATGTCCATATATATATGTTTGTTGGATTAGAATACTACTTAGTGTTTCATATAAAAATGGATCTTTACAATTAGTAAAGAGTTCTCCGCTCGCATATGATTAAGAAATTAAATAATGCATGGTGAACGCAGTTTCTTGCAAGACATTCAGGGCCAATACAAAGGAGACAATAATCAAAATATTTGCATCAGTTGTCTCCCGTGATCTGTCTACTGTTCATTTGGAAATCTCATACAGTCTGAAGTAAGTTCGTGTAGTCTCATCAAAAATGGAGGCAAATACCATCACTCCCAAATTGTACGCTTCAACAGTTGTAATGATCTCTCTTTTCAGGAAATCCTCTGTAACCTTGTTAACCTGGAAATAAACACCTAACAATGTCGTGTGGGGCGTTCATTCTAATCGTTCAATATAAGCGTATATATATATATATATATATATATATATATATATATATATATATATATATATATATAGTTTAAAAAAAACAATAACAAAAAAACAATAACAAAAAAACAAAAAAACAAAAAAAAACAACAAAGTGAGGACGTGATATGGATAGTATTATTGGACGCTCAGGAAAGGAAAGAGAGAGTGTATGACGTTTCGGGCGTAACCCTTCGTCGGAAAGATGGAAAGTTCGGAGAATGGAAGAACGGAGAAAGAGGAAAATGGTACGAGGTTACATGATGAAAAGACCGGAAGAGGAGGTGGTGGGGGAAAAGTTCTTTCTAAGATAGGAGAGTGAAAAAGGGAGATGAATCTGTGCGTTTGCAAAAGTCTGCGAGTGTGTGTGTGATAACAGAACGTGTGTGTGCGTATGTATGTGTGTGTGTGTGTGTGTGCGTGTGTGCATGGTTTGGTGGTTTATCTGTTAGTGTGTTTGTGTGTGTGTGTGTGTGTGTGTATGACGTAGTGGAAGAAATTAGTAGCAGGACTGGTTAGTGGACGCTGTAGACAGCGTAGGTAGAAGGTCAACAGGTGGTTATTTGGGTGTGTGTGTGTGGGGTTGTCGGTGTTAGGTACGTGTACGTGTATGTGTGTATTTTGTATGTGCGCGTGTGTGTATGTGTATGTTTTCTGTGCGTGCGTGTGTGTTTGTATGTATGTGTATGTTGTGTGTATGTGCGTTGCTGTGTACGTGTGTGTGTGTGCGTTTGCTATTGTATATGCGTGTGTTGTTTATGCCCATGTGTGTATGATTGTATGCGTGTCTGTGTGAGTGTGTAGTGTTGGTGAGAAGTGTGTGTGTATGTGGGTGTGTGCGTGTGTGTGTATATGTGCGGATGTGCGTGTGTGTGTGGGATTGTGAGTGTTAGGTACGGGTGTGTGTGTGTTTATGTGTGTCTGTATGTGTTTCCGTGTGCGCGTGTGTGTATATTTTTTGTGCGTGCGTGTATGTGTATATTGTGTATGTTTTCGTGCGTGCGTGTGTGTTATGTATATGAGTGAGTATTGTGTATGTGAGAGGTGTGTGTGCATGTGTGTATATGTGTATGTGTGCATGTGTGTATATGTGTATGTGTGTCGTGTATGTGTGTGTGTGTGTGTGTGTGTGTGTGGTTTTATGTATGTGAGGGGTGTGTATGTGTGTGTTTATGTGTGTGCGTGCGTATGTGTGCCAGGTATGTGTGTTTATGTGTGTGCGTGCGTATGTGTGCCAGGTATGTGTGTTATTTTGTGTGTGCACTCCTGTGTGTATGTGTGTGCATGTGTATGCGGCTGTGTATGTAGGCGTGCGCGTATATATGGGTGTGTGTGTGTGTATATATGTGCGTTCGGCTATGTGTGTGTGAGGGCGCGTATGTATGTTTGTCATGTATGTGGGGGGTATATGTATGTGGGCGGTATATATGTAAGGTGTGTGGGTATGTGTGCGTGTAGGTAGTGGTGAGATAAAAAGTAGAAAAAAGTAAGTGTAATAACAAGAGAATAATGGATATAATGTAAGGGGGACGAGGGGGGGGGTTAAAAAAATTATGTAAAGTGTTGCAGGGACGTAAAGGGGAGAGTCATAAGGAAGAGAAGGCTGTGTTGAGTCCGAAGAGGAAAGAAGAATTAAGGTTGAAAATGTAGCGTTGCTCCAAGTGGAGTCGCGAGGGAGTGGACCCATGGTGCAGGGCGAGGCCAAAAACGGAGATGTTAGAGGGAGAGTGGTTGGGCAGTTGGAAGTGACGGCCGACAGGGGAGTCCGAACCTAGCCGAACGTCCCTTAGGTGTTCGGTGAAACGGTCGGCCAGCCGGCGGCCCGTCTGCCCCACGTAGAGTTGGTTGCATAGGGTGCATTTGATGCAGTAAATAAGGTTGGAGGAGGTGCAGGTGAAACTTTGTGGAATGTGAAGTGTTTGTAGGTTCGATCCGGTGACAGAGGTAGTGTTGGTGATGAAGGGGCAGGTGTGACAGCGGGATCTGGAGCACGGGAAGGAGCCGGGTGGGGGTGGGGAGGAAGAGGAGAAGGTACTGCGGACCAGTAGATCGCGTAGGTTGCGGGCGCGTTTGAAAGCGGATAGGGGTGGGTTGGGGAAAATGGGGTGGGTAGTGGGATCGAGCTGGAGGCGACGGAAGGCCCGTAGGATCCTCCGACGAAGGGGTAGGGTGGCAGGGTGGAAACGGAGTGGGAAGGGGGTACGGTTAGGGGATTGGTGTGGGGGAGGAGAGAGGGCGGTGGTGCGGTCGATTCGACGAGCGCGGGCGAGGGCGGATTGGACAAGGTGGGAGGGGTATCCTCGATGCATGAACAGACGAGCAAGATACTGGGACCGGGTCTCGAAATCCTGGTCCAGGCTGCACAAACGTCGGAGGCGGAGGAACTGGGAGTAGGGGATGGCTCGTTTGGTGTGGAATGGATGGGAGGAGGAGAAGTTGAGGTAGAGGTGGGAGTCAGTTGGTTTGAAGAAGGCGGAGGTAGTGAGAGAGTTGGAGGGTGGGTTGATGGAAAGAGAGATGTCGAGGAAGTTGACAGAGGTGTCAGAGATGGTGGAAGTAAAGTCAAGAGCGGGGTGGAAGTTAGAGAGGAAGGAGATGAAAAGGCAGAGCTGTTCGCGGGAGAGGGAGGTGGCTCCTATACAGTCATCTATGTAGCGACCGTATAGTTCCGGGGTCGGACCGGAGAATTGGGAGAATACTTGGGCCTCAATGTAACCAACAAAGAGGTTGGCGTAATTGGGCCCCATTCTCGTCCCCATCGCGACCCCAGATTATTGTTGGTAGGTATCTCCGGCGAACGTGAAGCAGTTGAGGGTGAGGACGAGTTCTGCCAGACGAAGCAGGGTAGGGGTGCTAGGTGTGGGGTCAGGGCGGCGGTCAAGGAAGTATTGGAGGGCTGAGAGACCATCGTTGTGTGGAATCACCGTGTATAGGGATTTGATGTCCAGGGTGAAGAGGAGGTGTGAGGGGCCGGGAGGGAAGGAAAAGGAATTGAAGAGGCGAAGGGCGTGGTTGGTGTCGTGTATGTGGGATGGGAGGGCAGCAACTAACGGGGATAGGATATGGTCGAGGTATTTTGAAATGAGTTAGGTGGGGCAATTGCAAGCAGAGACAATGGGGCGGCCAGGGTTGTTAGGTTTGTGGATCTTGGGAAGGAAGTAGATGGAGGAGGTGCGAGGTGTGCGGACAATGAGGTTGGTGGCGGTAGCGGGGAGAGCAGAGGAGGAGATGAGGTCATGGATTGTGGAGGACACAAGCCGTTGGTAGGAGGGGGTGGGGTCGGAGGGGAGGAGGCGGTAGAAGAGGGGATTGTGAAACTGGCTGAGCGCTTCCCTCCTGTAAAGGTCCGCGCGCCACACCACCACTGCTCCACCTATATAAATGTATAAAGTATTATGAGCATTTATAGAACACATGTCCTATAGAAACTCAACAAACAATTAAAGATAGAGAAGAAAATCTGGTATAAGTTTTAAAATATTTAATCCATGCGTACGATTGTTTGAACGGTAGTATTAACATGTAAATAACCTGGTAAAATATTAATTTAATTATAATTACAATTAAATGATTTACAGATTAGTGTTCTCCTCAGTGCGAAAAAAGAATACATCAAAAAGAACACAGAAGAATGTTATACTGTTACAGAAGACTAGATGGAGTGAGTGTCACATAGCATATTCGGATATACATAATATCATTATGAAAGTTTATAGTTAGAGTTCAGTAGTATTTAATCAATTGAATTATAATTATGATTACATAAAATTTTTATTATGTTATTTACATGTTAGTATTACCGTTGGAATCGATCGTATGCATGGACCAAATTTTGTAAAAAATTGTTTATACCTTCTCTTCTCCATGTTTAATTGTTTGTTGAGTTTCTATAGGATACGTGTTCTATAAATACACAGCTGCCAATGTAATATGACGAATCTTTGTTAGAAATCGACCATTGGAACTTCCTAAATAAAGGATGAAATAGAACTGAACCTTTTCCCTCGTGTATATACATATATATGTATATATAAATTCAATAATAGGACGAATTCTTTTACAAGAATTTATCAAGTAGCTAGCGTGAAAAAACCTCATAAGGGAAAAAATCCATCATTTAGTCTGTTTTTGAGGAGTTGGTTTTGAGAGTTGCATTTTGCTCGCGTTCGGTAAAAATGTGCTTTTTATGGTAGCTTGACCTTAGAGTCCCTCATAGCGTCAGGCATTATTGTATAGTAATGCCCTTATATAAATTTAAATATATATATTTATATATGCATACATATAGATATGTGTGTGTGAGTCTGTGTGAGTATATGTGTATGTGTGTATGTGTGTGTGTATGTGTGTACGTGCTTTGGCCTGTAAAATATAGTAACCATATATCATGCAAATCCCACATTATCACCTTTGGAAAATAGGCACTTGGATGGTGTAGCTGTGGAGGAATGATATCACAAAATGGTATGAATTGACAATAAAAAATTTAAAAACAGCTTTTGCTGTTTCCATTCGAGATGATTAGCGTCAGAGAATATCATTCGTGTTTCTAATTGATTCAGTATTAAAAACTATTTCTCTGCCAATCTTTGAGAATTAAAATTTTCCAAAAAATGAAAAATCAGAACAACTCAAGCAATCGCAAATATTATAGTGCCCATTATAAATATTATATCATGTTATATATTTCCTAGTATTCAACAATGACAATTATGAAATTCTGAAATTTCTATATTGATATTCCAAAAGTTGTCAAAGAAAATTGAATAAAATTGCTCTGTTTCCAAGCAATAAGTTAAAGCGTATAAAATTTATGATAGGGCATGAATGTCACAAATTCCCATTGACACTCCTTATCTACAAATATGCAGCATTATAAGAGATAATTAACTATTTCTATAAAGAAAACCTTCATGGATTACTCTAAAACGTCTCTCTGAGTAAACCATCTTTTCAACTCTTGATCGTAGTATTTACCATTGAACTCCTACATTTAAAGATGACAATATGATACAGTCACACATTCCCAATATTGCATCCCCAAGCAGTTTTTCTTTTTCTTTCACACTAAAAAATATCATACAATTCCATAACAAACACTTGTAAACGGAGTTGACAGAAATTTAGCTGTGCACAATTATATTTAACACGTTCTCGTACACTCAAGGAGACAAATTCCGAACCTAGGATATTTAGAAGTGTGAGAGTACACGAATGTACTTAGGCTATCTGCACACATCCGTATTTGAATCAATGCTGCTTAAGGCTCTTCTAGTTAATTAATTCCCTCTTGGCAAATCTCTATGTACATCAGCATATTTACAGTTCGCTGCTTAAATAGAGGAAAGATAATTCTTAGTATAATACCAACAATTGATTGTGAATCTATGCAGATGGGGCATAAAGATGCAGAAACACGTATCCTATGTCGGGATTTATAGCTCAGTTGTCTGTTGCCTTCTACATTAGTTAGAAGAAGAATTTCTCCCGACATACACCCACATTTGGGTGTGTACAAACTTGCTAAATAGTACGAAACTATACTTAAGTTTGTTCTCGATGTGATTTTAGCAGATGTGAAAATTAGTACAGTGTTTATCGGGGTCAATAGATTAAGGGAACACTAAAAGACTCGTTTCGATGTAATGTTTTTAAAATGAAGGGAATTATGAAAGAAACAAATAATTGGTCTAGCAATGATTTTTTGTAGAAATATAATCTCGAGCGTGTCTTCTGTAAATGTAGATTCTAAGCTAAAACATTTCGTTAAAATATCAAAACAATAAGAAGTGAAAGACTGTCATAATCTTGATACTCGTCATCGTCATCTTCAGTCAAAAAGTGACAATTACAACAGTCATTTGCACTGAGATATCAACTTCGTTTCATCTTATTCTATTTGTCTGCTTCGTCACATGTTATAGAAACGGATATTCAAAAAGGTGGGTTTCGATTAAATTACAACAGTTAGCAAAACCAAGCTTTTCTCAAAGACTTGTATCACATTGTATATAGTGACACTATTCTGAACTTAGACAGGGCCATATTAGATTATTATCCAGGGATTAAATACGTTTTGAACCTATGAAAGTAAAGTAGGATTTCATTTTAACGTAGAGACATTACCATTTGCTGAAACGTAATGAACAGTGCTCGATTACATTGAATGAACTGACCAAAACGGAATTTCAGTCGATCAGTAATGTTTC
Source organism: Octopus bimaculoides (assembly GCF_046866305.1). Taxonomy (NCBI): domain Eukaryota; kingdom Metazoa; phylum Mollusca; class Cephalopoda; order Octopoda; family Octopodidae; genus Octopus; species Octopus bimaculoides. Next base: position 92,181,017 of record NC_142930.1, on the reverse strand, counting down.
AAGGGGACGACCTATTGGAAATCATTCTTGGTGTTTCTGTTTATTTCTTGCACAACAATGGATTATGAGTTAGTTTGTACTTGCTTAAGTAGCGAAGAAAATATTTTGAAGTTCAGTTTCAATTTTAAATTTTATACATGGCATAGATAATTCAGAACGGAGGCTCACTATCAAAGACGAGAAAATGTAATCATGTACAATTATACAGAGTGACTATGAAATCCAAGAAAGTACTGTAATTTACTATGGACAGATAGATATAAGATCTTGCGAAGGTTCCATAAGCGATAGGTATGATAAGGAACGAATATTCACTATGATTTCGCTCAGTTTTGATATGAATTAAATAATATTACATTCTTGAGTAGGACGATATTGAACCTTTCATTTCCAACAAGCACTGATTTTGTGGGGAGATTTTCGACATTTTCCACAGTATTAAGTCTTTTCTAAAGCTGGGGAATGTGTGTTGACAAAGAATTAACTGTTATATGCTACAAGTTGAAGATCTGTATGAATGGTACAGCTTTTTAGTCCCGGAGCAAACCTGAGATTAGATACTTATGATCAAATGTATTTCAGCCATAGCTATCTAGGTTACAGGGACTATTTAGGATTTCATTATCACCATAGTTTTGAATGGAATGAATCTTTGCTACGATTTCTACAAGAGTAAACGACCACATAGAGACATCTTTGTATAACATGTTAGTGCTTCGTAAACATGATTTAACTATGAAGAGAGGCGTCGTTTCTCTTGAGGATATTACTATGTAGATATTATTTGGTTGCTCTGAAAGTTTGGCGATACATTGAACTATCCATCATTGGTTGAGTAGAAAGGCAGATAATGTTGTTATTGTGTTTATTGTGTTATGTAATATATCTGGTTTTGTTCCGTTGCAGGGATCCAATAAGAGAAAACCCTTTGAAAGATATATTGCTCGCATCTATTCATAGAAGATGAGTAGATCTCGTTGAAAGTTTCAGATTGCTTCCGGGTAGTATCTTTTATCCTGAAATTGATTCAGTAGAATAAAATGTGCGAGCTTATCACAGTTTATATAAATGTATATGAACACACACACACCCACACCCACCCACCCACACGCACATATATATAACAACCCCAAAATAAGCATATATATATATATATATATATATATATATATATATATATGCACACACAAATATGCATAGATACTTAGAATATGTACATACGTGCATATAGATATGCATACATATACATACATATATACATATACTATAGGGAGGGGAAAACTATTAGGAAATGAACGAAATATTCTTAGGTTGACATAATATGAATTTAAGAAGCCATACATTTTACAAATGCAGAAACGTATTAAAATTACTATTTTATGATCCTTCTGCAGAAGTTACCATTTAGACCATGATAATACTTTATTCGTCAGATTATGAGCAATGTCAGTCCAACCTTAAAAATGTTGTCTGTTTTTCAGGAACACAATCTATATTTCTTGTAACGGCGTAACGGTGATAATCAAGAAATGAAGTAGATGTATATCCATGAATTAGATATACTAGAATACAAAATTATCCTTTAAATAAACATTCTGATACGGATCCAACCCTAGAAAATTGGAGGGAAACTTTTTAGTTATTTATATATTAAACCTTTTTTCGGAATCAAGTGCAATAGATATCAACTTCTCTCAGTAACTTTTAAGTGGAAGTGTTCCTACTTCTGTTACCTCTCTAAGCCAATATTGTGACATTAGACTGATTTATTTATTATGTGCTCCTGTTTCTTCCATTTTTGCATTATTACGTATTTCAATATGTTCAGTGTTTATTTATATAACTGCTACGTATATTTTTAATAATTAATAATATGCGAAAATAGAGAATGAATATTACTGTTCAACATGAAAAAATATTCGCACAAAGTGCATTAATATAAGTTGGTGTAACATCTGTTTAGTGTTGGTTAGGCAATACGCATTTGATAGTTGCTTCTACCTCTTACTTAAAATATATTGTATTCCAAGAATAGAAAGGAATAACATCGCTAAATATAAATATATTCACATTGGTGAATGTTCAGTTTAAGATATTTTTTCAACGTTGCATGTATGAAAACTATATGTCATTCCAAACTAAATGTATATTAAATAAATACATCTCTGTACTTATTAATATTTTACAATGTATGTATGTATGTATGTATGTATGAATGTATGTAGGTAGGTAGGTAGGTAGGTATGTATGTACATACATATCGATATATATATATATATGTGTGTGTATGTGTGCACATATATATATATATATATATATATATATATATATATATATATATATATATATATATATATATATATATATATATATATATATATAATTATTCAGTATTAACAGTTTTGTATTAGAAAACCAATAGAATTTATAGAAGGCTGTAAAAGAAGTGCTCAAACTAGTTGAGACAAAAGTAGAAAGTTAATTGTAGAATAATACCATTAGGTCATCGACTCGAAAAGCTACAGCCGTAGCTTTTCGAGTCGATGACCTAATGGTTTTATTCTGCAATTAACTTGCTTGTGTTTATATATATATATATATATATATATATATATATATATATATATATATATATATATATGCATATATATATGTGTATTTATGTATATATATTTGTATATACGTACATCTGCCTGTGTCTGTCGTTGCGTCTGTGTGCATTTATATGTATATATGTATGCGTGCGACTATCTATGTATGTACGTATAAATACATATTTGGTATAAATATAGTCACAATAAAGATGAAACCCTGCTACATCCAGAGAATATCTATTTGTCCTCGATATATTCCTGAACCCCCAGTTAGGATTATTTCGTTGGGGGCATCCGATATTACCGCAAATGAAGACATCATTTATAATAACATGAAAAGGTTAGTCCCGAACCAGAAAATTAATGAAACATAAATATATATTTTGAACAGTGTGGAAAAAGACTTGTAAATGTGATACTTTAAATATCAGTAGTCTCTCTGGTCGGAGGATGACAATAATAGCACAAAGCTCGCAATCCTCATTTGGGAGCAAAAAGGTCAGCCATATTTTGCACACATTTATTTGGAACATCGCAGAAAGATTAAGATCACACATCATCAACTGAAATGTAAACATTCTAGAACTGAATGAGCACATTTTCTTATTAGAGAGCATATTCTTATAGAAGCGCGCATTGTTAGATCGAGTGATTGTGCCGACAATCTAAACTCAAGAACAGAGATATTTACAAGATGTACACATCTCCACATAATTTTGTGCTCGAAATGGAGCACTTGGTAAGACACACTAAAACATACATTATCCTTTCCCTCTTCTAGTTGTACGTCTAATTATAGATATTAACACGCAAAGACGCACACGCACAGGCATGTTCACGCACACACACACATTCAGTCATACAGATATTGATTAGTTGCACAAATAATATATTTTTAGTGTTCCTTAATTGCCCAATGTCCTTAATTTGGAAATAAGTATCGATTGATATACTGATATACATGCAGAGTTAGCAAAACAGAATTCTTGATTCTTATCGAGTACTAGAGCTGAAATAGAGGTTACAGATATGAACATCATGTTTATTTTGGTTACTGGATCAGAATTGACATTTAAATATTTGCATAAAAATTATAACTACATGGAACTAATTCATATAATCTACGATTTGTGTAGAACACAAGAAATATATAATGCAATATGCAACTGAAAACGTTTTCTGACTATTTGAAATGATCATAAATATGAACATCTGAATGTGGTAGAATATTGCAGGTTTTGTGGATGCTTTTGCTTTTCTTAAATTTTTAATTTCAAATTTTCATAGTAGGTAACATGGAGGCAAAATAAGCAATATAGTGTATTACTCTGCATAGGTTTCAGCGACAACTCCGGTTAGTTTTACTTTCAGTTTCATATCTTCTTAGTATTATTATTGCTTGCACATGATGAGTATTTTAAATAAGCAACTCCGTGTTAAAATAATTACACATACTCATACAATGCGCTTTATTTTATACATTTAGATACGAACTACGAGAAAAAGGAAAAAAAATCCAAAGACGAAAATGGAAACATATCTCGCAGACCATGCCTTCATTTCTTCAATAAGAAGAGCCTCATTGAGACATCTAATTGCATCATATTAGAAAAAAAGAATATGACCCCAGCTGGAAGATCGAATTGATCAGTATTGAGCCGGTTACTGAAAATAACAAACTGAACAGCAACTACTGCTACTACTACTACTACTACTACTACTACTACTACTACTACTACTACTACTACTACTACTACAACTACTACTACTACTATTGGAGTAACAACCGCACCATCAATTATATTGATACCTTAGTTAATCGTAAAATTTAACTTTCGGTTGATCCCATTTATTTATAGCTGTTAAATCAATAACTTTCAATTTTCCAGTGAAGACTCCGCGGTAGACATTGTTTGTCGTATATTATCTTCATATTATTTCTAAATTTGTTCCGTTCAAATTTTTCCCTTTTGATTGGCGAATATAATGTGTAACTTCTCTGCACTGATAAACTTGGATTGTTTTAGCCAAATTATGAGGGACAGGCTGCATTCTATGAGTTACCAGTCAATATCAAATGGTCAAAATATTGATTTTGTCTGCAAAGATATGTGCGTGGATTAGTGCTTACTGTAATAATTTCATAATCATAACTTCCTTGTTTTGACTCCTATATCTCGTGGTGCATTACATTGTTGTGCAAGACATTTCAATTTTTGTTGCTTCGATTTATTCAGCAGCAAATGTGTAGCTGCCAAATGTGGATATAACTATTTCTCCCTCTCGGTGTTACACCCTCAATGTTTGTTTAGGTCAATGGGAAGTGAACTGAGAATGTATCTCAGTTTAGTTGCACTTCATAGATACCTCAAACAATTGTTGACAAACTGTAAAAGTCATCAGGTAATACACGTGACATCTAAGCGTGTAGTTTTTCCCATTTAGTTCCTCGTGATTTTGTCTGGCCTAATAGCGAATATGCTTGAAGGAGCATGTCAAAGTACCGTCCACGAAAGTCGAAGGTAATTATATTGATTAAATCTTGAGTAAATTGAATAAATTGATTAATGATGAAATAAACTGATATAGACACACTGCTACATTTATTCATTCCGCTGTCTTTGGAAAGAATTGTCAAATGTAAATTTTGAGTATGACTATAAGAAACAATAACCACAGTATATTGCATGTTGTTGAAGCCAGCTTCTCAATGGTTACCAGATCATTATAGGAAAGCAATGAAAGTTGCAGAGTGAGAGATGATTATTAAGATGCTGAATACTTCAGTCAATGTAAATAATATGGTAATTAAGTCACATGGTTAATAAGACAGTCAAGAAATTATATAAACTACTGTTATACAAATATCACTGACAGTTGCTTATGGCAGATATAAATACGGCAGTTTGATTGTAACATTTTCCGAATGAGGTGAATATAAATGAGCAATATTCATTGCAAGACACAATTAATATGGATAAGAGGAATTTCTAGTTTGCACAGAGTGTGAAACTATAGAGGTTAAGTTTGCACAAGAGTACATCTCTAACAGGAAATAATTTAAGTGTTTATTTGGTGATCCGACATGTCTTTTGACATATTTGCTCGCCACTCTCTCTCTACATGGGTGGTAAAAAAATATATCCAAATATAATATTTTATTTTAGGGCGAACTTTAATGCAATGTATTCCAAATAAATACTCACTACCTATATCAGGCAGGGGTGAACCCTAACCCTATCCCTATTGAAGAAGAAATATTGTAAAGTTATATAATTACTGACAACATTAACAAAATATATATCAATAAGCAGTTTCTCTTCTCGTTGTTATCGTTATAGCTTTATCCGCTGTAGTTTATAATGCTTGTTGATGTACATAAATAATCTAAAATTCATCATGCAAAAATAAGATATACAAAAAGGACAAATTTTAGC
>NC_142930.1:92152486-92172486 GCF_046866305.1 Octopus bimaculoides | reverse complement strand
ATATTCTTTGGTCGACGTTTTACACTGTATTTGAAGTGGGAAATGAAGTTAAGGTATCATCCAGTGAAGGTCAGCTTGCGGTATACGGATCTCCTGAATCCATACTTGGTGCGTGTTATTAATACGTCCAGGAATTCTAGCTGGTTGTCTTTTTTCCTTTTCCAGTCTGATCCGTATGGATAGCTTTATTGAGTTCCCATGATCTAACAGTGTTTGGACACATCTTCCTGGTGAGGCCAGAGTATAAAGGCATCAACATATCGTAGCCATAGAGTTGGCTTTAGTGGTGTTGATTCTAAAGCCAAATTCTCAAACTATTCTCTGCATATATTGGCTATTATCGGTGATTATGGCGAACCAATAGCTAAACCCCCCTCTGTCGATATATATATATATATATATATATATATATATATCAGTGTCTATACTGAAGTAGGTAGTTTCTACGCAGAAGGTCAACATTTCCATCAGGTTTCTCATTGGTATACTAGTGCATTCTTTTAGATGGGTGCCTGTCACTAGTTTTTCTTGAATCACCGATAGTGCTTCACCAGTTGGGACTTTGGTGAGCAGACTTATCGCATATAAACTCTGTCTGCTAGGACACAACAACCTCTTAAGCAGACCGAGTTCAGATATGCGTAGCATATAGCAACCGGTATTAAGGAAGGATAGGAAAATATTAGATTTATAAACCCTAAAATTTACTCCATAATTGCCCACGGGCATACGTCGTCGTGGTTAAGAGCGCGGGCTACTAACCCCAACATTCCAAGTTCGATTCCAGGAAGTGACCGGAATAATAATAATAATAATATCGAAAAATACCTTAGGAATGAGAAAACAGGCTTGAGATTTCCCCAAGGCACCTGATGAAGGCTGGAGGGTATATTAGCCGAAACGTTGTGTTAATATCAAATAAGATGAGGACAAATATCCGTCAAATGTAAATAATGTAAATAATGTGCAAACATTGTCCTTGTAGTATGTTTCAGAGCAATGTCGGTTACGTTTCTATGCATTGGGTGATATACCTTAAATATTTACCGTATCTATCTCGCGTTCTTTAGCGGATTTATGTTTGAGAGTGTAATTTGAAAGTTAATTCGCTTTTAACATTCTTTTTGTCTCATTTTGTATATGCTATTTAAGATCATATCGCTTAGCCTTAGTGTTTATAAATATTCTGCATACTAATTAGTGGTTCAATAGGTCTAGGAGAATAAGGGAGATTTGATCCTGCATGATTTCTTGATAAATATGTACAACCGCTCAGATTGTAGGCATATTTCTATCCTTTTACTTCTTTTCCGCTTTGAAAAACTTTGTAAGTTTAAGATCATTTCACATTCTATCAGTTTATAATTATTTTAATGAATTTTGTTTATGGTCAAGTATTTGCATCTTCGTCATTTAGAAATTTCTCTTTCATCTTTTTCTTTGATGTTTTCCTTATTTTTTACATGGTACTTGGAAAACGGTTGGGGCAGACAGAAGAGATGTGTGTTTTAAATGTATAAAATAGTACAAAATAAAAAATAAATCATAAATATTTTATCTGGAAAATACAAGGCAAGACAATTGGCTGAGGAAAGGTCGGGTCCAAGACCAAATTCTCTTCAGAGGTGAATGACAGAAAGAAAGAGAGAGAGAGAGAGAGAGGAAAGAGAGGGGAGAGAGAGAGGAGGGAGAGAGAGAAGGGAGACGAGAAAAAGAGAGAGATGATGTAATGATTAAGCTAAAATGTGTACTTCTAATAATTGCAAATACTTTGGAGGGTATCAAAACCAAGGCAACGTCCATGACGCTTCACCTTATAACTTAAACAGTAATAATAATAATCTAATGTACACAAATTGAAACGATAGATTCCAGTGTGTGCGTGAGTGTGGATTTCTCACATTATGGAAAACTGATGGCAAAAGTGTGTATATAATAAGGAGAGAGAAAGAGAGGTTCAAATAAACGGTATTTACACATTCACAAACGAGAGAACGCTACCGGTGTATATGCACATTAAGACACACCCACACAAAACGACTATCGGTGTGCATATATGGACGAGGCGGAGTGGGTGTTTATATGCACCCACGCCGTTAGCGATCATGTGTGTATGTATGTGTGCGCGTGCGCGCGTGTTCGGGTGCGCGTGTGCCTTTGCGTGTATGTGTATTTCTGCACATGCTAGCAGTGTTGTTTGACTTTCACTATTTACCTTACAATTAAACGGATGCGTTTCTGAGCAAGTCCTTATCTATCTATTCAAACAGGGTATGATCATTATGCACCCTAACACACCAATTTCCGTATCGTAATAAAATAGTTATGGACCGAAGATTATCAATGCATTCTCTCTTGTCCGGATTCTTTGTCGATCAAATTACCGCTACACGTCAGACCTAATTATGACGTAAAAAGATACCTTGATGAATTCTTTGTCATGAAAGCACCTCAGTTCTAGGAAGAGGGTATTTTCAAGTTAAAGGAAAGGTGGAGACGCATTGTGCAACAAAATGGTTCAAATTTAGTTGATTAAAAATGTAATGGCAAGTATTTATTGACCTTTTTCTTTCCTTTATAAATCGGCACGAACTTTCCCGACAACCCAATATATTGCAAAGAGGGTGGCGCATCAAGTCTCTTTGCTTCACTCCATTTTCAATGGCCAAAGATTCAGAGAGCCTACCACCAAAGTTAACTCTAGCTTTCATACAGTTCTATATTTAAGAGATGGGGAATTATGTACATTTTTTACATTATTTACATTTGACGGATACTTCCTTCAATAATTATGCTAGATCATCATAAAACTGTCCTACAGTTTCATCATAATGAGACATTTTTGGAGCATAAATACTGACAACGGTAAGAAACCTACCTTTTGTCAGTTTAATACGGCATGACATGATCCATTCAGATATACTACTTGGTAGATCTGCAATGGAGGATGCTAATGTATTCTGGAGAGCAAACCCAACGAGATTCTCTACGCTGACCCTTAGATAGGCCTCTCCAAAAGATAGTATATCCATATTTAGGTTCTTTTACTTGACCCTCGACAGAGATGAGTTTTAGAGATCGCAATTATATCAAGGGGATATTTCTTAAGTTCACATGCAAAAAGTGCAGTACGCCTCTCTGGCCTCTTGTTGAAATTATCTTCAAGAAGTGCGCGCGCATTCCAACAGCTAAAATTCAAAGGATGTTTATTTTTAGTTTTTCTTGATGAGTTCAGGAATTCATACGCCCTTTGACGGGTCTTATTTTTCATCCCGCAGGGTGTCCAACCCCCCCCCCCCCCTCACCAAGCAAACCTGGTGGGGGTTGCTAGTTTAGTCACCGACGACCCGACCATGCGACAGGTTGTACTAGATTACATGTTACCAGTAGCACTCAAGAGCGACCTGGCATATATATATATATATATATATATATATATATATATATATATATATATATATATATATATGTGTGTGTGTGTGTGTGTTTTTATGAACACATGTATCCATATATCGAAATATGCTAACCATTTGTAGCAATGTCACTTTGACTCACTTGTTCTCGTGAATAAGTAGAGATTAACAATAATTCATAGAATATTGAAGACATAAACATGATGCGAACTTCTTATACTTGGCTGTTGACCAAGAAGCATCTCGTCTTCGTTTCATAATTACTCTAAGAAGAAATTATGCCAAGCGAAAATGGCATACGATAGACTGTACAATTTTTAATTGTATTCATTTTGGGAGGTGGAAATATTACAAGCAGAGGTGCCGTTCAGGAATGCTTAAATAATTTTCGTTTCGCAGTTGTTGTTTTATCCTAACTGGCAATAAGAATTCCTTAAGGTTAATTTTCCTTATTTTTATAATGGGTGCTATCGTAATTAATGGAAATAATTTCAATGTATACATATTAATTATGTTATCTCCTACTTCAAAATAAACACGGCCAGAGCTTGCTGCGAGTGGCAAATAGATACTATATCATACCCCTTGCATTGTTCATATACTCTCCACTACACATTCAATACTAAAACATTCTACTACACCTTACTTTTTTAGCGAACTCTCTAAAATCACACTCTCATATCACTTTATTAGATCAGAGATAGACCCCCATGATAACGACTTTATCTACTGTCTTTTTCTTCTTCATATGCACACAATATAATCTAACGTATTACACTTAATTCAAATGAATTGTTTCCTCTACAATATTATGATGATAAATATGCTTGATGCAACTTTACTTTCAAGCGAATTATTAGCGTTTTAAAATACATGATGTCTAAAGGCATTTGTGGGTTCGTTATTAACCTATTTATTCATTCATAATTACTTCTCTTCTAGCACAAAACACATTCTATTGTTGTTATGATCAAGGTGCTCTACATATTAAAGATTTCTCTATAGGAAACAAGCTTCTGAAATCATTATATGCGTGAAAACAAAATGAAATGTGTATATTGTCCTTCTTTTCAATGCAATCTAAGTCAGAATGAAATTTAGTTAATTAATTATTCATTAATTAATGTCTTATTCAGCATGATACCATGACAATTAATAATTTCCGCGAAAAATGTGTAACAATTCTCATTACTGCAAAATAATCTAGTAATTTAAATATTTTCTTAAAAGGTTGTATTTAATTTTTCTTTTAAAGCATAGAGCTCCAGGCAAAATTAAATTTTCAACATAAGAAATAATAATAATAATAATAATAATAATAATAATAATAATAATAATAATAATAATAATAATAATAATAATAATAATAATAATAATAATAATAATAATAATAAAAATGATAAGGAGGAGGAGGAGGGGAGGAGAATGGTGAAGGTGATGATGATAATAATAATAATAATAATAATAATAATAATAATAATAATAATAATAATAATAATAATAATAATAATAATCCTTTCTACTATAGGCACAAGGACTGAAATTTTGGGGAGGGGTAAAACGATTACATCGACTCCAGTAATCAACCGGTAGTTTACATATCAACCACGAAAGGATGAAATGCAAAGTCGACCTCGGCGGAATTAGTACTAACAAGTGCTCTTATGCATTACAAAAACTGTGGCTCTCATAAGTTCTGCTCTGAATTGATTCGCGTGTTAGCACGCATGTTTTTGGTCTTGGTGTTAAAGATGGGCTACAACAAATATCCTGCTCAGTAATATAGATTTGCTTGTCGGTTGCCTGACCTTAAATCGTTGGGCATTTCCCTTTGGGCTGACAATATGTGCATCTCTAATTGTGAGCAGGAGTAGTGAGGGATCATGATAGCCAGGTGTTGAGAGGACATCTTTGTGGCTTCAATAATTCACATCCGGAAACGTGGGTGTTTCGTTGATAATACTTAAACAGCACGTATCTTTCCAGTGAGACTCAAGGTGAAGAAAATTGTAAGTAGACCCCACCTGCATGGCCATGCGCTGCTTGTTTACTCAGTTATACTACTACTACTACTACTACTACTACTACTACTACTACTACTACTACTACTAATAATAATAATAATAATAATAATAATAATAATTATTATTATTATTATTATTATTATAAGGATGATGATAAAAATAATTTATAATACATACATACGTGCTTACATATACATACCATACACTCATTCCCACACGCATGTATACACTATAAAATATATTTTTGTATCTGTATATATTCAGGGGTTGCACAAAATAATGGAAACACCTAGCATCATAGCATCATCATTTTGAAATATCTATAAAACCGTATATAGCTTGTTTATTTACATGTTTTTATTTATTTATTATTAGTGTTGCTTAATATGTTTTTCTAAAATTGAGGTTTCTCTTTTGATATCATCAAAAAAGGCAATTAAAATTCATTAGAATTGCAGATCTATCGGACTTTCAAAGAGGTCAACTTGTTGGTGCTCGTATGGCAGGTGCTAGCGTAACAAAAAATAGCCGAAATGTTCGGTGTATCAAGAAGTACTTTCACGAAAGTAATGACAGCCTTTGAGAAAGAGGGACAAACGTACTCGCCGAAACCAAACTACAGAGGAAATCCAAAAAGTTCAGATAGAGACTACCGTAATCTAACGCAAATTGTTAGGCAGGAGCACAAAAGTACAGCGCCCAAAATTACTGCAGAGCTTAATGACCACCTCGAGAACCAAGTTTCTACAAAAACTGCTCTCCGTGCGCTGCACAAAGCAGGATTTTACAAGAGAGCTGCAATCAGAAAACCACTACTTTCAAGAACAAACGTTGCATAGCATTTAGAGAGGAGTAAATACCTACAAAATTTGCTCTTAGAGCAGTGGGAGAATGTTATTTTCTCGGTCGAGTCATCCTTTACCTGACTTCTGACCACCGGCCAAGTATACGTGTGGAGACAGCTAAAAGAAGCATTTGACCCAGGCTGTCTTCTTTTAACTGTGAAACATGGAGGAGGATATGTGATGATATGGGGTGCTTTATCTCGGAAATCCGCCGGCTCAATAGTTTCCCTTCATGGCAGAATTTAATAGTCAATACTATTTTATCTGATCAAATTCATCCTATGTTTGCGGAACTGTTTCCGGAGGGAAACGCAATCTTTCAGGATGATAATGCAGCAATTCACCCAGCTAAAGTTGTTACTGAATGACACGAGGAACATTCTTGTGAAGTTGAACATCTTATCTGGCCACCACAGTCCCCAGATCTCAATATTATTAAACATTTATGGTGCATTTTAGAAAAGAAAACAAGTAAGGAGATCGATATACACCACCATCATCACTACAAGAACTGGAAACTGTTTTAGCCGAAAATGGACAAAAATTCCTTTGGAAAAAATTCAAACTTTTTACAAGTCAATACCTCGTAGAATTCAAGCTGTAATTACTGCCAAAGTGGTCGTACCACGTATTAAAATAAGTTTATTTAAAATTTGAAGGGGTTTCCATTATTTTTAACAACCTGTACATGTATATGTGTGTGCGTGTAATATTGAAAGTTTTATATGTGATTATATAACTATGTAAGAATATACACATGCAGGTATACATAATACAAATATAAAAAAGGATATGTTTTAATGCGTTGTTTCACTGAATGTGGTGCCTTGCGACCCTATCGGTTTGGCTGCTAGCATCAATTCTCTTCGAATTGATTTCATATTCAGTGTAATGATACACTTTTATATGCTAATTAACGACGTGAAAGTAATTTTCTCTATAAATCAGTAAATAAAGAGTTATTAGCAATTAAAGTTACGAAATTTTGGTAAAGTTAGCCAAACGTAAGCCACAGACACATTCATGTCTGTTTCTATAGTAAGAAGCGAAACATGAGAGTTCTATTGTCTCTCAACTTGCCTGTTTCCATAGTAACAAGCGAATCCGAGCAATGTTTGAAGAATCTTTTATCTGTTGACAAATTTGACGCTATGTTCTGTGTTCTGTGTGATTATGGCAGCAAGCTCCAGCAACTTCGATTCTTTGATGGAAACATTTAAAATAGAGGAGGATATTTTAAAGATTAAAACTGAAAATTAAATGTTTGTTTTTTTAAGCATATTTTGTTCACTTTTATTTTCATGCATAACATAAAAACGTACTTTTGGAAATTTGTCAATTTATAAGATTTTGCTGGCAAATTTTAAAATTAACATTTATTAACATTTATTTACATATGAGAAAATTGCCGAAGAACCTTCATCTAATTCGTCCAAATTTTTCTGTTAAAAATTGTAATGTGTTTATCGCATGTAACGTGTTGTTTATCGCATTTGCATTAAATACATATGATTGTTTACTCGTTTTTATGCCAAACTTTCAAATTTTCGGTAAACTTTAATTTTTGAAATGCTGGCAGCTAAACCGATAGGATCCGCGATATTCTCTATTTATGAGTATAAAGCGGTGGTGTGTTCATCGCATAGAAGACAGAATGTAAGGACAAGAGCAAGTGTATGCAAGAACAGGGTAAAAATAGGTACCGTAAGCATTGTAGACCCGTGCATTTTCTCAGTGATGTTATATAGCAACGTGTGTCCAGGGGGGAAATTTTAGTTCGTTATCTGAAAATCTAGGTAATCCGTACTTGCTAATTAAATCAATGATCATACTAAATTGTGCGTATTATAATAGGCAAATGAGCATCTCGTAGCATGCATGCATCTTTCTCTTGTTTTCGAGAATTTGTTAACGATCAGTTTCCTGATCAACTAAAGAAAAAAAAAACTATTAATCTGAGCATAGCCTGCGCCTCTATTTTCCGTTGCTATCATTTCTTATATACTGAACGAACGCTGAGGAATTCCTGAGGTAAATGCTGCGATATTTGTGTAAATACCTTGGATCACATGAGTTATATATATGTATATATATATATATATATATATATATATATATATATATATATATATATATATATATATATATATATATATATATATATATATATATGTACCGTGTGTGTGTTTGTGCGTGTGTACTGACTAGCTATCACTGGCGAAATAGCCATATGTACAACTATTTTGTACCACACTTCATCTCTGCTGTGAAATTGGGTAAATAGCCAGATAGTCTTCTTTGAGGAGTGGTTAAAAAACCGTGAAAGAGATTGTCAGAAGGCACACGCTCTCTCTTTCTCACCCATGAATAACATACATACATTGGGTTTATAGTGTAATCTCAAGGAAGTAACACCTTGTGAAGCTTGTATACGTTTAACATTTGATTTGTATAGATGTAGGCAAAGTCGTTTGTAGAGTACGACATTTACATGTCGCTGGATTAGTTGGCATTTTCTATTGAAACTGCACATATGACAACTGTATAAATTCTTTAGCAAATAACGAAATCTGACCATCAATTATTCGTCTTTACCGATCACTCAGTAGTGCAATAATGCCTTATGTATTAGCGTAAAAATATAACCTAAGTTATATGTATTAGCGTACGAATACAACGCGAAGATTAATTATTCATGCCGGAAGAAAAAATCTAAGTATTTCAAACACCAAAATCAAATTTTCAACGCATATGGCTATTCGCTGGAAATACAAAGCCCAAAATACGATTGCAATCTTTCTCCTTATTACCCTCATTAGCCTTCGTAGAGATGAAAGATTGTTTATTATTTAAGTCAACATCGTATTTCGATCAGAGGGCAAACCGATAAATAATACTGTGTACACAAATATTGAAAGCAATTTATTATTGAAAATATAAAATGTTAAACATCGTTAGTTGATATGTATATATACGTTAGTATGCGTGCACGTGTATATACATGTGTATACTCACACATGCACACACACAAACACACACATATATGTATATACGTATATATAAATATATATATATATATATATATATATATATATATATATATATATATATATATAAAGTGTAGTATATTGCCACTTAAGTGTGGCTGACCCCTAGGGGTGGATGTTACTGTTGCTTTTAGCCCCAGGAGGACATCTCCTCCAGCTGGCTTATCGACACACGACTGTGTCCTGTTTGCCAAGGGAGTTATCCCTCTCACCTCGGCCAGCAGCACGAACGTATCCGGATTTCAGGGTTATTTCCCTTCGTCGGCGTTCGACAGCTGATGACCTTGTGCTTGGAGTTAAACTTGTATTAAAATTCACCTGCTACTTTGATGTGGTAATTGTTCCCTGCTTAGTACACGTTACTTCTCTTTCTCGTCTTCAGATTTTATAACTAGCTACTTTGTTAAAATAGCCTTGGTCATCAGCTGTCGAACGCCGACGAAGGGAAATAACCCTGAAATCCGGATACGTTCGTGCTGCTGGCCGAGGTGAGAGGGATAACTCCCTTGGCAAACAGGACACAGTCGTGTGTCGATAAGCCAGCTGGAGGAGATGTCCTCCTGGGGCTAAAAGCAACAGTAACATCCACCCCTAGGGGTCAGCCACACTTAAGTGGCAATATACTACACTTTATCGTGCAGTTACTGTTAATACTTCATTTAGAGAATTAACATTGCTTATATATATATATATATATATATACACGTACGTACACACAAATACACACCACGCGCGCGCACACACTCACACATATATGTATATAAATGTATGTATTTATGTATAAACACCCTTTATACAGATGCGTATGCGTGGATGTGTGTATGTGTCATAATAAGTTTTATCACGTGGAAGTGAATGTTTATAACTAGGTTTTTATGTTGATATATTTTCATACATTATTTAAACTTTATTGTTGGCTGTTTGACAAAACTAGCATTGTAAAAAAAATTCCCACTTTTGATTAAAATAGCTGACCTGTACTTTCGGAGAATTTCTAAGTTTGTTGAGGTGTAGATATTCTAACGCTTTCCACGAGCAACTGAATGGTTTCTGTATAATTAATTGACATATATCCAACTAGTTCGAAACTGGGCCAGTCCCACGTTCCTGTTAGCTGATGGAGTGTTAGTAGGGGTTCTCTCCACCTGGTAGCAATGTATTGTATATAACGGATGTAGAACGTTGCTTCGAAAACCAGATGGCGGAGAATGTGCTTGGAGTTAAACTTGTATTAAAATTCACCTGCTACTTTGATGTGGTAATTGTTCCCTGCTTAGTACACGTTACTTCTCTTTCTCGTCTTCAGATTTTATAACTAGCTACTTTGTTAAAATAGCCTTCCGAAAAATATCTGCAGCTTTCCTTTGAGGAGACATTGTTGTCAATGTCTTTCGAAATAATTTGGAAATGCTATGGTTTTCAAAAAATTGTCATAGCAATGAGATAATAGACTGTAAATTTAACTTAGAGCTTTTGGCATTTCTACAGACAAGAGTTCAGAATAATCATATAGCAACCACTAGTTTCTGTTGGTGCAGCACCCAAATAGGGATTGTTAACGTCTGATTTATTATGTCAGGAAATCAAGTTCACTACTAATGTACTATTAGCTATCACTTATTGTAGTACAATTTATTCAATTATGCATTACACTGAAAGCAGTTGAATGAAAATGGTTCACATCTCGCAATTACATATGGCTAAAAAATAAACTTTCCATCACTTTTGAAATAATCGACTTGCAAAACTATAAATATGTAGATAGTCTATAATACTGAAACGGTGAAAAGGTTGCATTTTCTCTATAAAAATATACAATGTTGCTTGTGAAATTTTTTTCATACATACGAGACCGAAATTATCGGAAAGATATCACGTTGGGATTATAAATTTTCTGTCTTCATTCATCTCTACAAGCGTTGGACCGTTAAAGAGAAACATGCTCTTACTAAGTGCTGTAAATCAATTAATAAATATATTGGTAAACTATTCGAAACAAAGCTAGCGAAAACGGGTTTTCGTCTTAGTATGGACGCCTTAAATTCAAGTGTCGGTTACATTATGAATATGATAATTGGAAAAATAATTCAATAGATATTATCCATTAATAATAGCCACCTTCCTAGGTTTTTCTTTATTTATTTTACGTATGCAACATTAAATACATGAGAATATTACTCTTTGCAAACAAAGTGATGCATATATCATGATCTGCATGTGAAAATTGCACATATAAACATAGGATGCATTTTCAATCATATTGATAATCAGCAAAATGAAGCTTTAAAGTAACGTTTAATGGTGACCCAGCTTCTGATAAAATAAATAAAACCTCGATTATCATCATTATTTTTGTGGTCAATATGTTTGGGAAATGAAGGTGACGAGCTGGCAGAAACGTTACCACGCCGGGCGAAATGTTTAACGGCATTTCGTCTGTCTTTACTTCTGAGTTCTAATTCTTCCGAGGTCGACTTTGCCTTTCATCCTTTCGGGGTCGATAAATTAAGTACCATCTGCGTACTGAGGATGATCTAATCGACTGGCTCCCTCCCCCAATGCTTAGAGTAGAAAAGAATATGCTGCGAAATGTCAATAGCTTTTCCTTTTTTTTTTTTAATGGGTTTTCTGCATTAATGCAAAGCTAAATAATTTTAGAACAGTTTACGTTACAATGTTAATAATTCTCTAAGTAAATTCCGCTCCTGAGAATTTCAAACGTTGTACAATTTTAAAGCACATGACAAACAATTGAATCAAAATGCGTATCAGATTCAAAGATTCAATAAAGCAAGAAAATACGATTGAACTATCTATCTATCTATCTATCTATCTATCTATCTATCTACATACGTACATGAATGCACACACAAACATTTATATATATTATTAGAATCATTAATGGGTGTGTATAGGCATATAATAACGGCATAATGTGTATTATATCCTAATACGTATAACTGATTACTATTACTATACACACAATGTGTACAATCCACTTAGTATTTGATGTTAGGAATAAAAACAAGACACTACAAAATGAACCATTATATACCAACTGAATTTTTTCTCAATTAAAAAAAAAAACATTTTAATGTTATAGTCTTCTGTATCTTGTTAGTAGAAGACAAACAATGAAATGGTTTGACGCATATTTCTCAAATTTATTTAAATATGAAGGAATGATTAGACGAATAATATTGATAGGGCTGCATAATATATAAATCAGACTCGGCAACGGCAAAGCTAAAGGAGATCTGACGTTTAAAAGTACAAATAAATTTATAATTCATTAAGGAATAAAGTACTATATAGATAGGTCTGGACTGAAAAAGTATATTTGCTTGAATGTATGCACACACACACACACACACACACACACACACAAACACACAAACACACACACACACGTACACACACACGCACACACGCTTACACGCGCGCACGCGCACACACACACACATGCGCACACACAAATTAAGTAGTGAGGTCGCTTCGTTAGAGTATAACCTCTCATGGCGTTGCTTCAACAACGTCGAAACTTTTTAAATATAATCGATAACATATATATATATATATATATATATATATATATATATATATATATATATATATATATCATAAATATAAGGGATTAGCAATTGAGTTGCTTCTCCAACATACTGAAAATTCAGAAACAGCAGTCAAAGAACTACTGATTCTAAACTACAAATTTTTCTCTAAAACAGATGGCGATATTTATGGCACACATAGAACAAAAAACCGGAGGGAAAAGCACAAACAAAACAAACCTTTAGTTAATTGGGTACGAATCGTTTCATGGTTAAGCGAACGAAAACTTCACTATTCCAAATAGTGAAGTTTTCGTTCGCTTAACCATGAAACGATTCGTACCCAATTAACTAAAGGCTTGTTTAGTTTGTGCTTTTCCCTCCGGTTTTTTGTTCTATGTGTGCCATAAATATCGCCATCCGTTTTAGAGAAAAATTTGTAGTTTAGAATCAGTAGTTCTTTGACTGCTGTTTCTGAATTTTCAGTATGTTGGAGAAGCAACTCAATTGCTAATCCCTTATATTTATGATGATAAATGGTCTTACCGATAAAGGTTTATTTCATATTGAACTACTTGGCAAAATTGTTAATTGTTAATTCTATTATTAATTGACGATTCCCTGCCCTCATTTCTTGTATATATATATATATATATATATATATATATATATACACATTAGTTTGGTGCATAATTATTGCACCTTTTTTCAACAAATTTTATTCAAGAAAAGCAATAACAATATTTAACAACAAGCATCTGTAAATTACGGTTGACCGTCTGGCAAGTAGATGGGAAGCGGTAATTGAAGTATATGGCGAATATGCACCGGAATAATAATTTAAAGATGTTTTTGTTACATGTTGTTATTTTTTTGTTGACTAAAATTTGTTCAAAAAAAGCCGCAATAATTATGCACCCACTATATATATATATATATATATATATATATATATATATATATATATATATATATATATATATAAATTCATAAGAATGGTACAACAAGGTGCCGATATTTGCTGGAGAATAGCAATCGATATAAAAACGACGCTATTGTATAGCTTCACTGCGTATATACTGCCAAAATGCGTGTGTGCAACAAAACATGAAAAACTTTTCTTACCTTAGGAAGAACATCCGAAAATGAACAACCAAGATTAAGGATAATGCAATACCTAGGTTTCAGACTTTTCAAATACGTTTCACAACGTAAATCTGATTAGTCCTCATCAGCTGCATTCCCCTAGACAACATTTCAAATGCTGCCACATCAATGCCAAGTATACTCGCTCGAACGCCAAGCCGTTAACGGAACTGAGAACACTGAAGAAGTCAACAATGAAAAATATTTCAATACAAATGTATTAATACAAATGCATCAATTTCCAGCAAAAAAATAGCCCTATAAGGGCTAATCAGATTTACGTTGTGAAACGTATTTGAAAAGTCTGAAACCTAGGTATTGCATTATCCTTAATCTGGGTTGTTCATTTTCGGATGTTCTTCCTAAGGTAAGACAAGTTTTTCATGTTTTGTTGCACACACGCATTTTTGCCAGTATATACGCAGTGAAGCTATACAATAGCGTCGTTTTTATATCGATTGCTATTCTCCAGCAAATATCGGTACCTTGTTGTACCATTCTTATGAATTTATATATATATACCCTTATAGGGCTATGTTTGGCTGGAAATTGATACATTTGTAGTAATACATTTGTATTGAAATATTTATATATATATATATATATATATATATTTATATAAGGGGCATTACTACATAATAATGCCACACACTGGACTTCCCAAAATAAACACATTTAGTACCGAATTCGAGGAAAACAACCAACAGAAGATGACCAACTTTCTTTTAAATAAATCAGCTATGTATCGACCGTTTTGGCGATTACTAGAATGAATCTAGATTTTGTTCATCAGCATAGTATTGCTCAAAATATATATATAAATAAAAAGAATTCTCAGCTCACCAAAAACGAACATTGTACGTATCTGACAAAGCAAAGGGAATGAGGTTTATCTATATATATCTTCATCAAAGAAGCGGAAATACTTTGGCTTCCTGATAAAATTCTTGTAAAAGATTTTTATCCATTTTTGAATTTATTAATCATATATATATATATATATATATATATATATATATATATATATATATGTGTGTGTGTGTGTGTGTGTGTGTGTGTGTGTGTGTGTGTGTGTGTGTGTGTGTGTGTGTGTGTGCGTGTATGTGTCTGTGTGTGTGCATATATATATATATATATATATATATATATATATATATA
This sequence comes from Octopus bimaculoides, assembly GCF_046866305.1. Lineage (NCBI taxonomy): Eukaryota > Metazoa > Mollusca > Cephalopoda > Octopoda > Octopodidae > Octopus > Octopus bimaculoides. The sequence goes on along the minus strand of NC_142930.1, from coordinate 92,157,302 downwards.
TATATATATATATATATAGATATATATAAACAAATGCGTTTGTGATTATACATTGCTACTTTATCCATGCACATTTATATACGAGTATCTTAATGTGACTGCATATTTTTTCATGCGTGTTCATCAGTATATAATACTATACTTGTGTATTAAACTGTCTTCCTTTCTTGCCAATGTGTCTACTTTCAGATTGTTAATATAAAATTTCCATGTATTTGATCCTTGATCTTTTTTCCAATTGTACATTAATTAGTCTTGTGTGAAGGTCACACTACCATTATTATTGACAGATTTATTGATTTAAGTACAATATAATTATATTCAGTACTTTTCTATGAAATATGCTTGCTTCTGTGTAATGGTTTACCCTATAGAATCGAAAGTATAACATCGAAATAATACGAAAGATCAGTACAGGTTTTTCATTCTGAGAGAAATATTGTGAATTCACACACATGCTCACACATACACATACGCATGCACACACGTACACACGTACACACACACAAACACACACACACACACATCCTGAACTGGACACTAAACGAACTATCTAAAATAGACAGGAAAGCAAGAAAAATAATGACAAGATCTAGGATGCATCACCCAAAATCTGACATAGAAAGGCTATATATATACAGCGTACAGAAGGTGGTAGGAGTCTTATACAGCTGGAAAACTATTATAAAATAACCACCATAGGACTGCAAAAAATCTATTTCAGAAGCAAGGGAAATACAAATAGCCACAAAACACAAGCAAAATAAAAAAAAAATGTTTTCAGTATTTAAGGAAGTTGACAAATACAAAGAAGAAATCATAGTACCTAATAAATACAAAGAAGAAGAAACAACAAAAGCTATAAAACAAATGAAATCCAAACTAAAACTAGAACAGCAAATACTGGCCTAAACTAAATGCAAAAGAAATAGACAGAGAAAAATCTCAGTAATGGTTGAAAAGCGTAAGACCCAAAGCAGAGACTGAAGGATTTGTAATTGCTGCACAAGACGAAAGCCTCCCCACCAGAAATTACCAAAAACATATAATGAAAAGAAACATAACAAGTAACTGCAGGATATATGGTGATGGACAAGAAACAATAAATCATATTATCTCTGGCTGCCTAGTCCTGGCTAAGAAGGAATATATTCACAGACACGACAGAGCTGGGACCTATATACACTGAAAGCTATGCCAACACTATGGAATATCAAGATGGTATAAGCACACGCCAGAAAAGGTCACAGAAAACGAGAAAGGAACCATACTCTGGGATATGCCAATACACACAGATAGAGAAATTAAGGCAAATAGACCAGATATAGTTGTCAAAGATCATGAAGAAAAAAAAATGCTTTCTAATTGATGTATCAATACCAGCAGATGACAACGTTTCTCTAAAAGAAATGGAAAAACTTTCAAAATACAAAGACCTGGAAATAGAGATAACTCGAATGTGGAATCTAAAAACAGAAACAATTCCTATCATAGTAGGTGCCTTAGGTATAATAAAAAAATATTCAGACAAATATACAACAAAAATACCAGAACTTACAAATATATATAACATACAGAAAATTGCACTACTGGGTACTGCACACATTCTACGCAAAACACTTTCAATACAGTAAACATAAGAGCACCACAGCAAACCACAGCACATACCCAAGGCGCACAGAGCTGCGCTCGGTAGTGAAGTGAAAGCACGTTATAAAAATAAAACTACTGAACAATAATAATAATAATGATGATGATGAGGATGATGAGGATGATAATAAATAAGCAGCTCCAGAAAACAGTGTTAGGGACAGCTAGGGATAGTTAGGTGGTTTCTTGACATTTAAGTTGACTTGCTGTAACCCGTTGTTAGGAATTTTTCTTTCCCAATAGTCTAACGTTTTTGTGTGTATAATAATAATAATAATATTAATAATAATAATAATAATAATAATAATAATAATAATAATAATAATAATAATAATAATAATAATAATAATAATGATAATAATGATAATCGTTTGAATATTCACTGTATGCTGTTGGGATCGACGCTTCAAAACATTTAATTGCGATTTTCTTGAATAATCTCAAGCTAAATAGCTTGAAACATCAACATGATTAAATATATTCTAAGGAGAAAAATAGTATCAATAATAATAATATTAAGAGGTTTTCTTCTTCCGATATTCATTTCCCAAATAGCATATATTAACAGGACGAGAGAACAACAATAGAGCTTGTACAATAAAGCAGATCAAAGCAAAATTAAGTGGATGGTGCATGGCCATGGTTTTTAATATCACTCCCTGGATATTGAGATGATATAAAAATATATATTAACGATTGAGGTAGTTTTAATACCGAGGGATAATATATATACCCACATAAACGTGGATGTTTCATTAAAACAAACTTTTCTGCTGTGAGAGAAATCCTTATATTGGCATTTTGGTGCAAAAGGCACTCTTCTTTATATTGCTAGTAGTGAAATAGTTTCCTACTACCTCCAGTGCCGAGACCACCAGTTCTCCTGGTTTCGACCTTGTTTGGTCTTGTCAATGATGGATAAACGACCACGAGACAACAGTGATTCTTCTCCCAGCCAGCGATATATAGATTGACTGTGTTAGAAAGGCACTGCTGTTGCGATTAGCCAGTTACGTTTTAAAAAATCTATATTGGCGACCAAAGCATTATCAATATGGAGAAATAATATTTATCCTCATTTAATCTCGGATGCTCTATTAGAACGGCCTTACAACGGTAGCTACCATGAGAGAAACTCTTGTATTGGCTTTCTGCGGCAAAATGCGCACTTCTTTATATCGCTGGCGGAGAGATAACACACTGCGGCCTCAAGCAGGATGATATAACTAATTCAAGCCTAAATATCTCGCAGAAAATGTGAAATAGTGGTTACACTTCTGTAACAAAACCAAATGCAACTCAAGGCTCCCAGTCACAATGCTGTTAGTGCTTTATCGGACAAAGTGTTAAACCGATAGCTCTTGTAATATTAGAAACTATATAGCGTTCTGTAGTATTGTTTACCATTCAGTAAATATCTGGTGTAAAGTATGATAATGTGAATATCGCAGAACCAAAATATTGACTCACAGAATGAGTTTAGATCAGCCATCGTCAAGCTAACCAGGAACAAAACATCAATTAGTAACATGACAGTAATCGCATTTTAATTAGGGTCAATATTCTCCAATATAGTCTTAGGTATTTTCAGAGCAGAACGTGAGAATAGAGAGAGGGATGTGGTTGTTAATGATAACAAGCCGAATATTGTAATAATCCCCTTGTATAGTCAAAGTGCAGGCCGGCATAAATAACGGTGTAAAATGTATTTGAAAATGGAAGAAAGCCTTAGAAATTTCCTTGCACATCTTTATGGGCAAGATGTCTCAGATTTACCTAAACAGAGGCATTAGAGGGTAACATATTTAGTATATCTTAACCTTTGGAAAGCACATCTTTATGGGCGATATGTTTCATATTTGCCTAAACAGAAACATTAGAGAATAACATATTTCGTATATTTTAACTTGAAAAGCCTCAGAGGCAGGTAACATTCGTTGCTCCAGCGCACAGTGTCTACATCAATATTTCTATAAACGCAGGAGCGATGGGATTCTCGCTCAAAGCAGACGATGATCTGAATCGTTCCAAAACGGGAACTTTGGTAAGTCCCTCCACCACATTCCAATTATTGATGTGCGTGCTGTTGGAATCACTTTAAAGTGGGCAGTTAACTCAGTGAACATCAAAGACAAGATTCGCTATGATTAGTCATTGGCAAGACACCGAATGATAAACAATGGCAATAACAAGTCTTAAAATTTTCGACGAGTTGAACGTTATACCGTAGAGATAATTATGTGTCATAAATTGCCAGTAATAAATTGTATACAGAACCGTGATAACCATGTTAAATACGTTATAATGAACATAGTTTTCGTATTGATTGTCGGATAAATAATATATTGGGATTTTAATCATCCACGGTTGAATTACATTGCAATGCATACATAAATCCATACATATATATACTCAAACACACAAAAACACACACACAAACTCATATATATATATATATATATATATATATATATATATATATATGTATAGGTACAAATGTATACATTTATATATATATACATATACATACATACACACACACACACACGCATACACACATAACTATCTATCTATCTATATAGACATATATATGTACATGTATGTATGTATGTATGTATGTATGTATATATATATATATATATATATATATATATATATATATATATATATATATATATATATATATGTATGTACAACACCGCATTTGTGGATGCAGATTCGTTATTTGTGTATTAATGCTACCATTGGTTTCACATAAGAAAAACAATTCTTAATTTTTGAAGCCAATCAATTGGTGAAATTTGTTTTTGTGAAAAAAATGAAATGAAAACCAATTTCTCCATGTGATCAGCTTGAAAATCGTTAAGATGTTTTGTTAACATGAAATCAATGGTGGTCTCAATAAATAAAGTACATTCGTATGTATGTGTGTGTATATATATAAATATATATATATATATATATATATATATATATATATATATATTATATATATATATATATATATATATATATATAATTATAATTATATATATATACATATGTATGTGCGTACGTATGTGTGTATGTTTATATGTGTCTATATATGTGTATGTACATATGTATATCTGTATATATGATGTCAATAGGTCAGTCGATTGATCATGCTACAAGCAGAGTGTTATTC
>NC_142930.1:92131884-92141884 GCF_046866305.1 Octopus bimaculoides | reverse complement strand
TCTACTGGTCCTATTCCTTTTGCTAAATATTAATATGTTAATTAGAATACAAGATAGCAAACAAAAGCGTACATTCTTCACCAGTAACATGCATTTTCAGTTCTCATAATATAAACAAAGTAACATAAAGATTAAATGTTAAGTTTTACAATCATTAACGAAGAAATTCTTTTATTATTGTTTACTTCTCATAGAGTAGGCCTTCAATAAATAAACTACCTAAAAGCAAGAAAACCTTAATTTTGTCCTGAATAGAGTATTCAGTAATTTCGTCACTAAATTGTCTTTAAAATATGATATGAAACAGATTTATTGATGCCCATCTTAAGTTTGAAAATTAAAAGTGGTAGCTATTATGTTAAACTGTCGTATATCAAAATGCTTTTTTTTTCTCAATATTTATTTTGTTTGCAATAGCTGTTTCTTTTCGTCAAACTATCATATCTCCCGCTGCTTCAGTTGCCAAAATATCAAAACATGGCAAGGTCTAGTATAAAGGTTTTGCTATGGAATGGCGAAATTATTTTTCCTGAAAAAGCAACGTTTAGGACTTACGACACTTTTGATATTAAGTGATATTAGTGATTAACAATTTTTTTTCACAAAATAAAGGGGTGGAAACATCTGAAGTTTTACATCTTATCTAGATGTCCACCTGACGTATATTCTTGTCACATTTCTGAAGCTTTAGCTATTGTAACACAATATGTACACAGAAATATACTTATATGTTCATGGAAGAGAAAAAGTGGTAGACATATTTGAAGAAGAAGATATAGCATGATAATAAGTAGAAGTACTTTTAAAAAGCATATTGCTTTTAGGTTAAGAATTACACTAACATATATTTACATACTAAATACAAATCGTCTTTATCCAAATAATTTACAAACATATGTAAGAGCACAAAACTGTGACCCTAACAGAGACAAGTAACAAATAATTTAAAACCATATCAAATATTAATTAATTAGGAAATTGCTAGAGATTATACAAACATAAAATTTAAAAGAGAAATTGAGAAAATGTTTATAATTAGATACGCTACGAGGCAAGCAATATACAACCAAGGGGAATAGTAACCAAAGACGAAACATACTGTAATTATGATTAAGGTGAACATCTCTTAGGTATCTGTAAATTATACAGTTTATTATATATATTGTTCATAATCCAGGAAGTTAATTTCTGATTTTTGATGCACAATACATATGCGCAATACACACAACCCTCCATCAAATTGACATACACACATATATACTTAAACACATACACATACATATATATCTATATATATATGCACACACACACAGATATATATATATATATATATATATACACACACACACACACACACACATATATATATATATATATATATATATATATATATATATATATATATATATATATATATATATATATATATATATATATATATATATATATATAAATGCATATACGCACATACATACAAACATATGTTCACACACACATATACATATAACAAATTAAAAGGGAGGCTTATTAGCAACTGAAACTCATAAGGCAAAATTATTAGAGGTCACAAAATTGACAGATGATATTTATAGCACCGCTTTCGCTAAAAGTAAGAGTTGTTTTAACTCTTATTTTTAGCAAAAAGGGTGCTAGTAAGTGCACTCTGTCAGTTTTTGTGACCTCTATTAATTTTGCCTTTATATTTCAATTGCTAATAAGCCCCCCTTTTTATTTGTTATTTACACGTTTACCGTTTTGAAAATCAGCATTTGCTTTCAAAGGTTTTTGTTAGGCAAAATGTTTTAAGAACATTTTAAACCGGTTATCCTCTTCTACTTTATTGTATATAGTTCGATTAGCCATGGCCGAGCAGCTATATTGCCAAATTTGTTTCGTTTTGTGGCTTGCATTTCATTTCTACAAACACTTGTAGTGGGACAACACAATGTAATCAGCGCTTTATTAATTTCATATCACGGGTATGATTTAACGAAGACAATATCTATTTCCAGGAGATTCAATGATTATGAAGTGGCTTCTTCTTTCCTTCGACGCCTTCGACTGTAAGATTAGCATGCTTTTCTTGAGAATAATGCCTACAGAAAAAAATGAATGAATGTAAACTAAGATAAAATGAAATGTACAGATGACTTGAAGAAAGTTTACCAGAAAACTTGAGCGGGATTAAATGAGGAGCGGAACGGATGCCATGTTTTTTTGTGTGAAAAATTAATGTACATCCTATTAAATAATAATTTTAGATTCTGTAGTAGTCGTTGAAAACCTACAGCACTTTGATCAGTTATTATTCACAAATCGGATTGCGAATTTCTTTGGATGACGTTTAGGATACACGCATGCGATTCTGCGTGATTATTTGTGTGCATGTAACAGTATCATTATTCAAATATCTAAATGTAGTATGTCTCAAGACCTGTCCTTTATGGAGAGTCAATAAGAGTTATTTTATGACATACATGTCAGACATAAAGAGGAATCTGCTATTTCATGTTTGTTGCTAATGTTGGGTTATTTTAAACGCTAAGAGAATTTAAACAAATATTGTGATACTAATATCTGTAATATTTGAGAATCAGTTGTTTAAAATAGGTAAATTTGAATGTGCAACCCAATGGCGAATATCCTGAAAGATAAACACCTATCCTATCATATTTTTCAAATAGGTGACCTCAAATTATGAAATTCTTATATGAAATTCTTTAAAACATCTAAATTGTGATTTCAGAGAGAGTTGGTTGACATTTCTAATGATTTATTAATCACGTTGAAGAATCCCTGTTGGCTTGATCCGTTTATCTGTAGTTAAGATGATATAATACAATGCAGTATTTTTAACACATTTAATGTTAAGGCGGCGAGCTGGCAGAATCGTTAGCACGTCGGACGGAATGCTTAGCGGTATTTCGATTGCCGTTACGTTCTGAGTTCAAATTCTGCTGATGTCAACTTTGCCTTTCAGGGTCGATTAAATGAGTACCAGTGAGGCACTGAAGTCGATGTATTCGACTTATTCGCTTTGTCTGTCCTTGTTTGTCCCTTTTATGTTTAGCCTCCCGTGGGCAGTAAAGAAATAAATATTATTAAACGTTTGGAAGGCAGGGATTTTGAAGGTATCTAACTTTTGTATCACTCTGGGTTAACCGAAGTAAATTCTCAGTTTATGAAAGCGGAAGATATCTATTTTGGTGCAGTTAGGTTTTTAATATGTATAATAATATTATTTGCTACTATCACATATTTCAATAAAATTAAGATAGAGAGAATGATATTTGAAATACGAAAACATCTTGTAAAAATGTATTGAGAAAGAAAAGCTTGTCTTAAATTCTGTCTCTTCTTTTCATTGTAATAGATTTACTGATTATTCGTCAAAGTAAAATATCTTGCAATTTTCAAAATATTTCTTATAACATTCTAATACCGCTTGATATTATGTGAGTATACTGCACATATGCACGAAGAATAGATTTTTCAACTTAACTTATGATATAGTCCGAAGATACATATAGTGAGCGATACCATCACTACTGTGAACAAATTTGTACATATATGGATGCATGCAAACAGCTATCTAAACGCACAAACATAAATACTCGTACATTATATGATGTGATGTCGGAATTAGAGTTACATACACCGTACTCCATGCATTATATACATACATATATACAGGCTTTATACACACACACACACACACACACACACATATATGTATGTATATATATATATATATATATATATATATATATATATATATATATATATATATATATATATATAACGATATTTAAATATTCTATATTTACACATACATAGTTAAGACTACGTGCCAGCCAGTTTCTGTGTGTATGTGTATGAATGACAGTATGTATGAGTGCATGTAAAGCGAGGCCATTTAATGATATGCAGATGTATTCTTCAAGCTCGAAATACGATCTTCATATAATGTTCCAATTTATTCATAGAATAAGTAAGCAAGTCTGAATTCTGTGTTGAGAGTTTTTGGAATAAGTAACTATCCATTCTACATATAGGAAATCTATTTCGATAATCACCATATACGTTTCTATCTTGGAATTTATTCTTTAAGTTATTCACCAAGTTTCTAAAGTTTCTAACCATCATTGCACTGTATTTTACACAAATATTCACACTAAGATCAGCCAAAACAATAATCATAAGTTCAGATATAAATTTAAAGGTTTAAATAGTTTTAACTAAGTTAGGTCTAAGTTAAGTAGGAAGGATTAATTTGTGTGAATAAGTATCTGTGTGTGTATCTCTTTCTCTCTCTCTCTCTCTCTCTCCCTCGCACGCACACATATATATATGTTTATATAGATAGATACATATACATATCCATTTATATATGTATGTATACACACACACACACACACACACACACACACACACACACACACACACACACATATGTATATAAATACATATATATATATATATATATATATATATATATATATATATATATATATATATATACATATGTATGGTCACGCATATGTATACTGCTTATATAGGTGTCGGAATATAAGATTCTGTAATGTTTTACCCCAGAATATTTATTGATCGATGTGTTTATAAATAGATGTATCAGTGTCACTGGTGTTGTATTCATAAACATGAGTTCTTTGTTATGTTCTGTATTTATACAATAACACTAGACATATTCTATTAGTGTTAGAGAACTGATAAATTGGCACACGTTGTAAAATTGATCAGAAAAACTTTTACTACTCAAGCAATGTTCTCCAATATCTTATTTTCGAGTACCAGTACTAGTCAATGTCTATTATTTGATTGTTGTCTTCTATGTATGTATATATATATATTTATTTATATGTGTGTATGTATGTGTATACATATACAAATATAAATATATATATATTTTAAATTTACAGAAAACAAAAGACGAAGACATGTGTCATTTAAAATACATACATACATAGAATCATACATACATACATACATACATTCATACATAGATACATAGATATATACATACATACATACGTACATACGTACGTACATAACCTCGAAACCTCCAATTTCTATATCCGGATTACATATCTACATTTGTACCAATATAATCTGGTTTCGTAAGTAAATGCCTGTCAGCTGGTTTGAATTTATAGAAGAAAACAACTAGATGACTCGCCCGTTACAAATACAATCAAGCGGAATAGTATAAATATGCAAGAAACTTCTTAGTTTTAAAATGCGACATTCTTTTCGTTATCTACATTACAATTATGGAGCTCTGTATATTTGTTAGAAACTAGCGCCATATATATGGATTTGCTTGTGTAGCTTATCGTGTCTCGTTCTGTGTGAGAAAGTAATGCTTGTTTTGAATGAACACCAACACATTTTCCAAATAAATAATCCTAACCCCATCGTTAATAATATCCACTTTAATAAAAATTATTGATGGTTTTATAGAGCCTTTAATAGAATTTCTGCAGTATATTTTTTGAGAATAGAATTGTTTTTGAATTTGGTTGAATGTAATTCTGGATAATTCATTAACATTTTTTCAATTTAAAGTATGGATTGTAACTCATTATATCTATTGCTCTATTTATGATCCTGTTCATATATTTAGCATCATTCGTTACTTATTGGTGTATGATAGACTCTACGTAACATATCTTTTGAAATATCCCAGTGAAATCTTTGTGTAGAATCATTTACAATTTGTACGTTAGCAGAAATGCTTGTGATTCTGTGTTGTTTATATCTTTTCACATTATTATTTATATTCACAAAGTAAACGTTCTGGTTATAACTCTTTAGATTTTCATTTAAATAAAGTACGCTTTTACGGAATGATTGAGCTGTCACCCAATCTACCGTTCATTTCTAATCTTCTCCAGTGTTCTGAATATGGATGTAGGATACTGTAGGAAATATTTCAGCAAACTAGACCACTGAGAAAGATCGAGGTCAAGAATTAGCCTCGGAACAGAAAAGTATTGAAACAAGTACCTCTCAATTACAAGGTCATGAGCAAAGAATATCACTATTTTTTCTGTCTGCCTCCTTTATCTGTCAGTCTATATGTTTCTCTTTCTCTCACACACTCTCTTTCTATCTAAATCTATACAGTCAAATATACAAATGTATACAAATGCAAATACGCATACACACATAGACACATACATATTTCTGCACTTACAGATGTATATGTATGAGTGTATATTGTTAACACTTACAACACAAAATAATGCTGCATATCAAATATTAAGAAATGTGTAGCTGCGGAAAATATTACACGTAGCAAATGTCAATGCACTTTAAATATTGAGTAAAATATGGTTGTGCGTGAATACTATAGAATATAATTAATCATCCGAAATGTAAATATAATTAATCATGTATAGCATTGGAGATAATTTAGTATCACTATTAAAAGACACTATTATATGCACACGTGATCTAACATAACCCAGTAATAACAAACTGTTTTTGAACGAATTGTTTTGCACTTGAGGGGAAAACGTGTTTGGTGTAGACAATAAATTATCTAAGTTAGAGATAACACAACAAAATTCAACGGCATTTCAATAAAAACGTGCCCAGTTGTACATATATTACTTTGAACATTTATAAGTGGAACGTAAGTCATTCCTAGAAGCCTAGGGAGTTATTTCTCATAAGAGTACGCTAAGAACTTCTAATGTTTTGAGCAGCAGATCAATCTACTTGTGAAATATATTACAAAATTAAGCACATAAACAAATTCACAAGGTACAAATAAAAATACCTTAGTTACAGAACTCAACATATTATCTGCTGAAATGCATTTTGAAGGACCTTTAAATGATTTACAAAACCGACTTAATATCTTCCAAAGCTGTCACTATACACACACACACACACACACACACACACACACACACACACACACACACACACATATATATATATATAAATATAACACCTGGTGTAGATGATGCTAGAAACCATGTGTCATACATTTTTCAGTAGTATCAGTTAATTTCTGAAGAGAAAAAAATGACGTGTATCTGAGTATAGTATATCAATATAATAACCAATGAATCAATGGACATTTCGAAATAAACCAAGTCTAATTTATACAAAAAGAAGGAGATCTATCTATCTATCTATCTATCTATCTATCTATCTATCTATCTATCTATCTATCTATCTATCTATCTATACATACATATATACATACATACATACATACATGCATACATACATACATACATACAAACATGCATACATATGCATTTATGTATAGATACATATATACACGTACATATATATCTATTCATATATGTATGTATATACATATGTAAATATGTGTTTGTACATATACATATATATGAATGTGTGTTTGTGTGTTTGTATATGTATGTTTGCAAGTGTGCATGTGTGCGTATCAGTTTAGAGGAATTTAGCATCCGGGTGGATACCTTGGTGGCTCTGAGTTATATTCCAGGTAATGGCTAACTACATCGATTACTATTTAACATATATTATGGGTACTTTCGTGTTTCCTTCTCTGGATGGTAGTATTATCTGGAGTGTATATTAGCAATAATTATTAAGATATAGAATATGAAAACTGGTACATCATCAAATTATGTTTCCCTTTGTTTTACAATATCACACACTATATATTTATTGTTATTAGTTCGTACGTGTGTCTCCACTGCACAGATCATAGACAGTTGCACATGCAACCGTGCATAATTCCTTTTCAGTTTCCTTCAGGCTCTCTCTACCATCTAATATGGAAGCGAATTGAATATACTTTGGTACTTTTGGGTAGAGCTCAGGGGTAAGTGAAGGGAGGTTGTTTTGCATTTGAAATGTGATCTGTTTATAAGTTTGCATGGTTGCCTTCGATTTCCCCCCAGTTGCTCTCATAACTTGGCCATGTAGAGTTTTCTCTTCAATCAGTCTGATATTCAATCTTTGTATTTCATTCATGTCCTCTTCCACTTTTACGCGCTTCATCACCTTTTCTTTAGTAGTTTTTCTGTAGATAATCTATTAGACTTCTTCTTTCCATCTGTACATCTTTTACTCCTGCAATTAAGCCTCTTCCACCTGGTTCTCCCCTCAGGTACAGGCGGTTGATATCAGCTTTCGGATGGTGGGCTCCATACTTAGTCAACAACTTCCTAGGTATTCTATCAAGTTTCTTTATAACGTTTCTGGACCAGTGTAAAATTCCAATTATTAGCATTATCATTAAGGCGGTGAGCTGCTACAATCGTTAGCACGCAGTGCAAAATGCTTAGCAGTATTTCATCTGCCGCTATGGTCTGTGTTCAAATTCTGGCGACATCGACTTTGCCTTTCATCCTTTCCAGATCAATAATTAAGTACCAGGGAAACACTGGTTTCAATGTAATCGACAAACCCCTTTCCCCAAATTTCATGCCCTACTACTACTACTACTACTACTACTACTACTACTACTACCGATATATAAATAGGAAAATTCTCTTAATTAGATACCCATTTATTAATTGTTTTGCAAACAAGATATCAAATTCACACGTCTCGTTGCTGCACTACAATTTTCAGAGAAAAGAGTAATTTCATTGTCATAATATTTCCTTTAACTATCAACGCTGGACAATTCGTCGTATCTAATTGGCTTGATTGCTTATCGTCGACATTTCTAGTTTTCTAATACGATTATAAAATATTCCTTATTATAATAATACATATGTTATTATTTTGCAAGATATATTATATCTCAAGATCATTTTGGGAAATTGTAATTTGTCATTTTCCAAAATACTTTTTTAAAAGCTGACGTAAGTATACAACTGTATAAAATTTGAAATAGGATAAAAAAAATTTATCGTGCAAAATACATTGTACATGGTCTCCAAAAGCGTATTTTCAAACCATTACAATGAACTCTTAATATGTATTATCAATAAATGAAATTATTCATCGCAGTAAAAATAAATGTACCCTCAGAATTGTTTCTTTTATACTATGTAGTTTACTCACCAGAAAGCAATAGATGGTTTGAAAGGTGTTGTAACATAATTAACATGAGAAACTATAAGCCACAAGTTCTATAATAAGATTGTGTAGTGTTATACTAATGTACTTATAAAAGCGAGTGAATTAAATCACTTTAGCTTTCTACCGAACCTAAAAAAACAAGATCTTAACTGTTCATTGTAAATATTATTTAAATTATCAAGCTATGTTTCGCGTGTGTTTGAGGATGTTGAAAATTTAGAAATAAATATTTATTTTAAATCATAGCAATGGATAGTTATGCATGCCAAGTGACTTGAATGCCATATGATCTAGGAGTTTTTAATATTTCTTGTTTTCTCCGAGCGCTGTATGAATGTGGCAAAGAGGACCAATATAACACTTAAAGATTACAGCATGTTCACTGCACGAATGCAGGATAATTTTTTTAGTCACACAGATGTAATATATACATAAAAATACGTACCTATCTGTATCTATGTTTATATCTGACAACCTCCACCTCATGCGCTACATCATGGACAGGGTAGTTAAGGATCCTGGCATGGGTGGGGCGCTGATCAATTTAGATCAATCTAAAGCCTTCGATAGGGTCGACCATCGATACCTAGCGGCCGTCCTCAGGGCAGCTGGCTTTGGTCCCGTCTTCCGCGGTTGGATCGCTGCCTTGTATAGCGGCATCCGATCGGTAATACGGGTAAACGGTCACCTGTCAAAACCGTTCGACATCACGCGTTCGGTCAGTCAGGGATGTCCCCTGTCGGCGCTTCTGAATGTATTGACGATCGAACCACTACTGCGGAAGCTGGCGACACTGAGGGGTATCCCACGAGAGCTGGGTTGCGGGACGGGCGTGTCTGCATATGCGGACGATGTCACCGTCATAGTGTCGAGCGAAAAGCACGTCGAGATGCTAGGCGAGACACTTAAACAATACGAAACGGTGACAGGAGCAAACATT